>NW_026576806.1:57500-272500 GCF_028641065.1 Leucoraja erinaceus | reverse complement strand
CTGCGCAATCTGAACCCAAGCACCAAATTGAAAGCAGCCGCAGCTGTGCATCGCTAGGGACATCCTCCACTGTCCCACGGCCACTCTACGCGGGCTGCAGGTCGGTGGAGCGGTGGTTTGGGATAATGTTCATGCCTTCACAGTGATGTGATGGACGCGGGGGTCTGGTCATCCCCCAGGTCTGGACCAATCGCTGAGAAGTCCCGCCGCCCGGCAACGTCAAGTCCGTTATTGGACTTTTCTGTTGAGCGGCAGTCGGCCCTTCGGTCTGTAGGCGACGCCGCATTTCGGGTAGGTGGCGTTTTGACATACTATAAGTTTGCTTTTAGGCCCGCAGCTTTTTGGTTCCTTGGGATCTAGGCGTCCTGCCGTTTCGGTTAGTTTGCATTTAAGCGTCCCATCCTTTCGGTTGGTAGGCGTTTCGTCTTCGGACTTTTTCGGTTTATTGTCGTTTCGGCCTCGTTTCCATTTTGTTCTTTGGCTTCGACACCTTTGCTTCGGCCTCTCGTCCGTCGGCGCCACGTCCGCACAAGGGGTGGATTTTGTCATGGTTTTAAGACTCAAGTTTGGATAAGATGACACATACACGGATAATTCTTCAAGAAGACGAAAAGCTTTTATTTGCAAACAATTTTGGCTTTGAACATTCAGAGACGACGTTGCCTGGTCGCTCTCTAATTGTTGTTCCATTCATATAACCAGATAGCTTTTTATTATAGTTTTAGCCTTAACTTCGGCTACTTTGGCATGCATGCTTCTGTAACTTTATCTCTCATCTGTCCTTACCGTTTAACTTTAATCGCTGAGCTACCATGGTGTTCTAGCTAAAGCACAAATAAAAAATAAGAAGCAACTTGTTTTTATGCCTTGATGTCTGAATACATAAAAATAGCTGACATCTGCGAGCTGTAATAAATGTTTTAAGCATATTAGTTTTTATGTTTACACACAAAGATACAAATGGTGCAGTAAGTAAAAGTAAGAAGTAACCTTTTTAATCATCTATAATATTTCTATATAGTCGTCTATATAACTTCCTCCTCTGAGACTGCAAATAAATCGTCACATACATCCCCCAGGTCTAATCATTCATATAGGCCTAAAATGCAGGTTATTTTAATTAATTTTACGTAATGCTGTGTAGTATTCTTTCTCTGGTTCCTTGAGCAACAGGGCAAAAAAAAAACACCCCCATTACGCGATGCAGGAACAAAAGATCCAGCTACAAACTTAATTTAACATTTTCCTAACACTTCTTCTCCACCATAGCAGTATTCTATCACCGAAGTCCACTTTCCTTTAGGGCCGAATTCGTCTGCACCCGTTATCATTGGCAGTTGTTTCACAGTTGCTTTCACCAGGAAGGACTTAGTACAGGGGGAAACACAGTACACAATTATTGCCACTGCATGTAGTACGCCCCCAATGGTCAGACCAATTTTAATCAGCCCTGCTACCCAAACCCCCCCAATATGTTTTCCAACCACCCAAACAATTGATGTCAAAACGCTGGGTTTCGTTTAACCTCACTCCTTAGGTGTTTTAACTTATCCATGGCTTTAGTAAAAGACCCCTCCGGGCTGGTGTTGTTAAGGATAAAGGTACAACAGTGCGCCCCAATATGAACACAAACACCCCTTTTTTCAGCCATCAACTAATCCAAAGCCTGCCTATTCTGCCATGCCATCTTACTAGTTGGATCAAGTTGGTTCCCCAAGGCCGACAGTGCGTCGTCAGTGTAATTAATAAATCTCTGTTGATTATAATAGATGTAGTTAATCCATTCCGTATATTTAGCAGGCGTAATCCATAAAAGTATTGACCCCAGTCCTGCAGAAGTTTCATTCCTGGTTTTAAATTCACTAGGGATTCCTCTCGGGTTCCCTATTACTTCCAGATAAACTACGTCCGGTAACGAACTTAATGCTCTTTTCGTACGGGTCTGTTCAAACATATCTGTTTGACTTATTACGAGGGCAGGTTGTGCCAACATCACGCTGACACACAATCCAGTCCAATAGAGCGGCAGTGTGTTTCTAGGCTTACCACCGCACATCCAGCTACAGCCACATCTGCAGTCAAAATAGCCATGCACTGTGGTAGTACAACAGCAACATCTGCTCTGGGCACGGCTTCAGCCAATTGCTATGGGTTCTGGTGATTACATACCCTGTTAAAGCGACCTGGACACGTTCCTACTGGGTGTGTTCCATTTGCTGCAAGGGAGCTGTAGATGTAACCCCAACCTCTGGTGGTGGCTCTGGATAGGGTTTTCTTACCTCCGTGAATTTCCATAGAGAACAGTGTTCTTTCACAAGTGTCACTTGTGTTGATCCTGCTGCATTTAAACACCGTATAGGACAATTAGACTTCCCAACCTGTCACACTTCGCACAAAGTCCGCACAATATTTATAGTTGTGAGGTTCTGGTATAGCCGATATTTTCCCATTCGCTTTGGCACATATTATACATTGTGTCAACTGCAAAGTCTGTGCTATATATTGCGCCCACTTGTACCACTTGCTTGTGGAAGCGCTACGCCAGGCGGCTGAGCTAGTATCATTTCGGACCTTTACCTCCCTTTGGTTACGTACCAGCTTTCCCAATTCGTGCGAAGCAGTGGTGTTATCCTTCCAAGCCCAAGTCGGCAAGGTTGATGGTTGTGAAGCCTGAGTAGGGATTATCCCTGGCAGGTCTCCCTGACCCTCCTTCGCCCTTATTGGTAGTAGAAGGATGATCAGGGGAAGGACACTCACCCACACCCTCATCCTCACTAGTGTGGGAACTCCCACTTCTCCGAATACGTAATTTATTACCTGGTCACTGCCTTGTTCTTCCCCTGTGTCCTCGTACTCTTGTTCACTTACCTCAGGGTTACCCCTGGGCTGAGGTGGTGGAATAGCCCTTGTGCAGTGATTAATGTGGTACCGTATGGATCGGCCCTCTACCTAAACTGCTGTAGGTGAGGCCTTAGTTACTGTGAATGGTCCTTCCCTTCTTAGTTCATTCCATTTTCTTCGAAAGGCTCGCACATAAACTTGGTGTCCAGGCTTAATCGGTCCTTCCTCCTGGTCTGCCTACGTCTACTTTTGGGGTTTTTCTGTGCATAAATAGACTTAGGTATCATGGTAAACTGTTGCATATATTGTTTAAGTTCCACTTCGAATTGCTCCAAACTCGGACCGTCATATGCATCCCTTCGTCTGGGCATCGGCATGGGTCTGCCGGTAACCGTTTCATGTAGTGTGAGGTGAGTTGTTCGATTGGTTTGCATACGACAACTCATTAGCGCCAGTGGCCGTGCATCAATCCAGCTTAATTTGGGAGTTGCTCAAATGTTGTTTATTTTCGCTTTCAACGTCCCAGTCACCCTTTCCACCATGCCTTGTGATTGAGGGTGGTAGATGCATCCAAATCTTTGCTTCACCCTCAGGGCCTGTAGCACCAGTCTTATTTTTTTTTACCAAAAGCTGACCCATTGTCGGAGCTGATTATTGTCGGTATGCCAAATCGTGGAATTACCGCATTTGTCAAAAATGTCACAGCTGTACCTGCCCCTAGGCCTTTGGAAGGTACAGCCTCCACCTATTTGCTGAATCGATCAATGATTACCAACAATTATCGCTTACCTCGTACTTTTTTTCAACATGTCCACATATTGGACGACCAAATGTGTGAATGGCCCCTCGCGCACCGGTATGTGACCGATAGGTGTCATTATGCCCTTTCTAACATTAATTTGTGCACATACCTCACACCTGGACAAAAAGTGATCTACTGAAGCCTGCAGATAAGATGATCAAAACCCATCCTTTCTTACCTTTCGTATGACTTCCCTCTCGCACAGAGGTCCAGTCCATGCGCTTCCAAAATAAGATTGGTCAATAAGGTAGTAGGTGCCACTAACAGGCCAGTATCGGTGGTCCATAAACCGTCCTCATTTGGCTTGGCTGCCCTCGGCCCCCACATCGTTGGTTCAGCTAATGTAGCCTGTCCTGGCATCTCAACGATATCCGTCTTTATAGGCTCTGGTACCACTAACATGTGAGGAGCAATTATTGCCAATTGGCACCCAGATGCTGTCTTAGCTGCTTCATCCGCTGCATGACTTACATATAACCATATAACCATATAACCATATAACAATTACAGCACGGAAACAGGCCATCTCGGCCCTACAAATCCGTGCCGATCATTTTTTCCCCCTTAGTCCCACCTGCCTGCACTCATACCATAACCATCCATTCCCTTCTCATCCATATGCCTATCCAATTTATTTCCCTTTGTAACTGTGTCACTGCTCTTTCTATGTGCCTGACATTTAACAATGGCTAACGCCCTAGGCTTTACTAATGCTTTTAATAGGTCATAAATGTGTTGGAAATGTTGTAGCGGATCCCCGTGACTTTCCTTAAAACCCCTCTGTTTCCATACTGCACCAAATAAATGGCAGATTCGATTTGCATAAGCCGAATCTGTGCAGATATCCACTTTTTCTCCTTCGATCATTTCACATGCTGCTGTTAAAGCCTTCCTTGAGTATCTAGAAAGGCGCTATATAAATCCCATCCATTAGTATTTAATCTCCGGCAGCTGGGCTGAACACGGCCGTTGACACGCCTCTAAACTGATGGTCCGAACCCCTGTTTGGTCCTGTTGCACCACTGCAAAGCCTGCATGATTTCCATCATGATCCAAACAAGACTTTCTTATCGTCATCAATCAGTGGTTCAGATTGTAAATCTGCACGTAATTTACAAAACGCCATTGTCTGACCCACGCAGTCATTGGGCTCCCCCTCATGATCAAGCGGGACATAGTCAGCCACATTACTTGTAGTACATCTTTATATGGTGATATCTGAAAATGTCAGTAACATCTGATACGCAGTTATCCTAGCTGGTGTAAGTACAAACTTTCCTTTTTTCCAATAACTCTGCCACTTTGTGGTGGGTATATATGATCACTGGATATCCCATAGTCACAGACGATGCTTTCTCACAAGCATAGTGCACCGTAGCCGGTCCCTGATAACAAGGTGGATATCCCTGAGCCACCTCATCCAATTGTGTGCTGTAATACGCAACTGGCTGCTTCGCCTTTCGGACACATGTTTCCTGTGTCAATACTGCGGTAGCATATCCCTCCTGTTTGGTGGAAACATTCAAATGAAAGATTTTTTCATAATTAGGTAGGCCCAAGGCCGGAGACGATTGCAATTCCTGCGTAAATGTGTTAAAAGCCGTTTCTGCCATCATTCCACTGCAGAACATTCTTTAGGTTAGTTTGGCCTGCTTCCTTCATTATCTTTCTCAATGGCGTCACAATTCCAGCTTACTCTCCAATCCAATCCCAACTGTATCCTTCGATCCCTGATAATGTCATCATCAGTCTTACTGTCTGCGGCTTAGGAGCCTTGATTATTGCCTCTATCTCGTTCAGTGCATTAGTTTTAATTCCTTTGTAGATCAACCGCCCTAAGTACTCTGCCTGCTGCACACAAAACTGCAACTTTTTCCTAGATATTTTATGACCTCCGCATGTCAGCCTCTTCAGAAGATCCACAGTATCTTGCTCACACTGTTCCTCTCAGAGCAAGTTAATACATCATCCAGATACTGTATCAGGCTACTCCTTCTAAATCTGCCCTTAGTACCTGGTTGAACACATGAGGCGAGAGTTTGAATCCCTGCGGCATCCTATTGTAAGTGTACTGAACACCCCTATAGGTAAAATCAAATAAATACTGACACTGGTCTGCTAAGGGCACACTGAAGAACGCTGATCACAGATCACTCACTGAAAAGTAAGCTGCCTCTGGTGGAACATTGGTCAGTAAAATGTACGGATTCGGAAATACCTGTGGCCAATCTCTCACCACCTCGTTCACTGCTTGCAAATCATGAACTAGTCTCCACCTTGACTTGTCTGCCTTTAAGACTGGTAACAGTGGAGTGTTGCAGCGACTACGTGTTTTGGTAAGTACTGCCTCCACCAGACCCTGTATAGTTGGCGCGATGCCGTTCTCTGCCTCTGGCCTCAGAGGGTACTGTGGCCTCCGGGGAGGAACTGCTCCGTGTTTTAATCTTATCTCTACCGGACTTGAAGACTTCACCAGTCCCACATATGTGTCTTGTCACGACCACAAGCTAGCGGGCAACTCATTCAGCCTTTCCTCCTATGTTCGACCTACTGTTTTTAGCACGGAAAGCTGTCGCTGGGGTTAATTTCAACCTCTTTCATCATGCCCATCATGTCTACAGTAACTGTTATTTTGATGTAATTACTGTCTTCAGACATCCATACATTTGGAGCAACACTTCTCCAGATTCTAACAGTGCCTGCTTGTTTCACCAGGGGTCCCAATTCCCTGTACTGATATCGTTTATTTACAAGCAATGTCACGTGAGGTGCAGCCCCCGCCACCCTGTACAATTTCTCCAGGAAGGTGTCCCATTCAATCTGCAAGGCTGCCCCCCGTTTTCTAAGTATTACTGCTACTGCTTTAGTACAGGTACAGTGCTTTAGTAAAGGTACAATCAGCCAAGGGTACAGTGGGCTAAAGGTACAGTGCTTTAGTAAAGGTACAGTCAGCCAAGGGTACAGTGGGCTAAAGGTACAGTGCTTTAGTAAAGGTGCATTGAGCTAAGGGGACAGTGCTTTAGTAAAGGTACAGTGCATTTTGTTTATATAATAAAGGTACAGTTTAAAGGCCAAGAGGGAGCAGCTGTTCTGTGTCAGATACCTGCTGATTTTTCCCAGCAGTTTCTATTGTATTGTACTTGTATCAGATCCAGGGTAAGACGAGATAATGGCAGGCATAGCAGTGTACTGTTCTGGATGTCAGATGTGGGAGGTCATGCTGTCGGATGGCCCTCCAGCCGTCCACATCTGCACCAGGTGCATCGAGATGGTGTTCCCAAGGGACCGTATTAAGATCCTGGAGCAGCATCTCGATGACCTATGTCTGGTCAGGGAGAGTGAGGAGGTCATAGAGAGGAGTTATAGCGAGGCGGTCACTCCAAAACCACGGGAGAGACACATGTGGGTCACGCTAAGGAAGGGCACGGTGCAGAGGCAGGGACGAATGAGTACTCCAATGTCGGTACACCTTCAAAATAATTACTCATGTTTCAGTACGAATCGGGGTGACAGCCTGCCCGGGGGTAGCAACAGCGGACGGGCCTCCAGCACAGAGTCCGGTCTTGTTGCTCCGAAAGGTAGGGACAAAAAGAAGAGGGCAATAGTAATTGGGGACTCTATTGTTTGGGGTCAGATAAGCCATTCTGTTTGCGCAGTCGGGAGACCAGGATGGTGGTCTGCCTCCCTGGTGCCAAGGTCTCGGACGTGTCTCAACGCGTCCAAGTTATCCTGAAATCAGAGGGAGAGGAGCCTGAGTTCGTGGTACATATAGGTACCAATGACACAGGTAAAAAAGAAGGGAAGAGGTCCTGGAGGGAGGATTTAGGGAGTTGGGAGGAGAGTTAAGGAAAAGGACCAAAAAGGTAACAATCACAGGATTACTGCCTGTGACACGCGACAGTGAGAGTAGGAATGGAGCGAGGTGGAGGATAAATGCGTGGCTGAAAGAATGGTGCAGAGGGCAGGGATTCAAGTTTCTGGATCATTGGGACTTATTTTGGGTAAGTCCCAACGATCCAGTGGGACCTGTACAGAAAGGATGGGTTGCACTTGAACCCGAACGGGACCAATATCCTGGCGGGGAAATGTGCAAAGACTACTGGGGAGACTTTAAACTAGAATGGTTGGGGCGAGGGACTCAAATAGAGAAAGCTAGTAGACAGAATGGGAGGCAGGAAGCAGAAAAGGGAAGCACACGGACACAAGAGGAGAAAGAAGAAAAAGGAAATAAATAGAGAATAAGAGGCGGGAGGTTTCTTAAATGTGCATATTTTAATGCTAGGATCATTGTAAGAAAGGTGGATGAGCTTAGGGTCTGGACAGACACCTGGACGTATGATGTTGTGGCGATCAGTGAAACATGGTTGCAGGAGTGGTGTGATTGGAAACTAAATATTCCAGGATTTCGTAGCTTCAGGTGTGAATTGGAGGGGCAAGAGGTGGAGGTGTTGCATTGCTAGTCAGGGAAGATATTACAGCAGTGCTTTGGCAGGATAGATTGGAGGGCTCATCTAGGGAAGCTATTTGGGTGGAACTGAGAAGTGGGAAAGGTGTAGCAACACTTATAGGGGTGTATTATAGACCGCCAAATGGGGATCGAGAATTGGAAGAGCACATATGTAAGGAGATAGTAGATATTAGTAGTAAGCACAAGGTAGTGATTGTGGGAGATTTCAACTTTCCACACATAGACTGGGAAACACATTCTGTAAATGGGCTGGATGGTTTGAAGTTTGTAAAATGTGTGCAGGATAGTTTTTCCAGCAATGCATAGAGGTACCTACTCGAGGAGGGGCAGTGCTGGACCTCCTGTTAGGAAATGAGACGGGACAAGGTGGCGGAGGTATGCGTTGGGGAACACTTCGGGTCCAGTGATCACAATCCTATTTTTTTCAATATAATTATGGTGAGGGTCAGAACTGGTTTGAGATTTTGATTGGAGAAAGGTAAACTTTGATGAGGTGCGAAATGATTTAAAAGGAGTGAAATGGGACATTTTGTTTCATGGGAAGGATGTAGAAGCGAAATGGAGGACATTTAAAGGGGAAATTTTAAGAGTACAGAATATTTATGTTTTTGTTCGGTTGAAAGGATACAGTAAAAATTGTAAAGAGCCCTGGTTTTCAAGGGAAATTTGAAATCTTGTTGGAAAAAAGAGGGAGATCTATAATAATTATAGGCAGCATTAAGTAAATGAGGTGCTTGAGGAGTATAAGGCATGTAAAAATAATCTTAAGAAATAAATTAGAAAAGCTAAAAGAAGACATTAGGTTGCTTTGGCAAGTAAGATGAAAGTAAATCCAAAGGGTTTCTACAGCTATATTAATAGGAAAAAGATACCGAGGGATAAAATTGGTCCATTGGAGAGACAGAGTGGACAGCTATCTGCAGAGCCAAAAGAAATGGGGGAGATATTGAACAATTTATTTTCTTCGGTATTCACCAAGGAGAAGGATATTAAATTATGTAATGTAAGGGAGACTAGTAGAGTAGCTATGGATACTATGAGTTTCAAAGTAAAATAAGTACTAACACTTTTGAAAAATATAAAAGTGGATAAGTCTCCAGGTCCTGACAGAATATTCCCTAGGACATTGAGGGAAGTTAGTGTAGAAATAGCCGGGGCTATGACAGAAATATTTCAAATGTCATTAGAAACGGGAAGAGTCCACGAGGATTGGCGTACTGCGCATGTTGTTCCATTGTTTAAAAAGGGTTCTAAGAGTAAAGCTAGCAATTATAGACCTGTTAATTTGACTTCAGTGGTGGGAAAATTAATGGAAAATATACTTAGAGATAATATATATAAGCACCTGGATAAACATGGTCGGATTAGGAACAGTCAACATGAATATGTGCCTGGAAGGTCATGTTTGACTAATCTTCTTGAATTTGTTGAAGAGGTTACTAGGGAAATTGACCAGGGTAAAGCAGTGGATGTTGTCTATATGGACTTTAGTAAGACCTTTGACAAGGTTCCTCATAGAAGGTTGGTTAAGAAGGTTCAACTGTTGGGTATAAATGCAGGAGTAGCAAGATGGATTCAACAGTGGCTTAATGGGAGACGCCAGAGTGTAATGGTGGATGGCTGTTTGTCGGGTTGGAGGCAGGTGACTAGTGGGGTGCCTCAGGGATCTGTGTTGGGTCCTTTGTTTTTTGTCATGTACATCAATGATCTGGATGAAGGTGTGGTAAATTGGATGAGTAAGTATGCAGATGATACCAGTGTTACCTGGGTTTCAGCAACTAAGTTACAGAGAAAGGTTGAACAAGTTAGGGCTTTATTCTGTGGAGCGCAGAAGGTTAAGGGGGACTTCATAGAGGTCTTTAAAACGATGACAGGGATAGACAGAGTTGACGTGGATAAGCTTTTCCCACTGAGAGTTGGGACGATTCAAACAAGACATGACTTGAGAATTAAGGGATATAAGTTTAGGGGTAACATGAGGGGGACTTCTTTACTCAGAGAGCGGTAGCTGTGTGGCATGAGCTTCCAGTGAAGGTTGTGGAGGCAGGTTCGTTTTTATCATTTAAAAATAAATTGGATAGTTATATGGACGGGAAAGGAATGGAGGGTTATGGTCTGAGCGAAGGTATATGGGACTAGGGGAGAATACGTGTTCGGCACGGACTAGAAGGGTTGAGATAGCCTGTTTCCGTACTGTAATTGTTATATGGTTATATGTTATATCTGATAGAAACATTTAAAATAATAAAAGTGCTGTGCAAGCTAGATGCAGGAAAAATGTTCCCAATGTTGGGCGAGTCCAGAACCAGGGACCACACTTCGAATAAAGGGGAAGCCATTTAAGACTGAGGTGAGAAAAAACGTTTTCACCCAGAGGGTTGTGAATTTGTGGAATTCCCTGCCACGGGGGGGGGGGGGGGGGGGGGGGGGGGGGGGGGGCAGTGGAGGCCAAGTCCCTGGATGGATTTAAGAGAGTTAGATAGAGCTCTAGGGGCAAGTGGAATCAAGGGATATGGGGAGAGGGCAGGCACGGGTTATTGATTGGGGACGATCAGCCATAATAACAATGAGTGGCTGTGTTGACTCGAATGGCCGAATGTCCTCTTCCTGCACCTAGTTCTATGTTTATATGTATCTATGTACTGCACGTTGCAGCAAAGATGTACCTCAACACATCACAAGCAAAATGCGGTAAAAGTACATTTACTTTTAAAAAGGTTAAATTATTCTCACTGGCATTAGAACCGTAACACACAATTCCATCAATATTTTGTATTGAAAAGCTGTAGCAGATTTTAGGATCATGACACAACCGGTCTGCAGGGGGCGCTCGGTCCTTGCTCCGGTAATCAGCTCGCATTGTTTCAGACCCGAGACAGTTGTTCGAAACATTCGCCATGACTCCCTTATTGCAACATTCCCAAACCCACCTTTATTTGTCTTTATTTCAGTTCTTAATATAGCTATCGTCACCGCTTTATTAACCATTACACAATAATTAAATCATTTGTTTTCAATTAACACTTTTAAGACATGTTATGAAGGGATACTTGATTGCAATCTTCAGTTCGTCTCAGAAGTTAGACAAAGTCACCACATAAATAAACGTGTTCATGCACGAACTCAGAATTTTAAGCATGTCCCCGGCTGCTTGTGCCACTGTCAAAGGATGAGCCCAGTCTGGGGCATAGGGTATGTTGGGAGTATATATATATAAATGTTCGTCATCACCTCCGTCAGCCACAGGAGAATGAAACTGCCGGACACACAGAAGAGTAAAATGATCGATTTATTTCGACTCTCCAATTCCGGGTCCTCCTTTTTTTCGCCTCTGATATAACATATAACATATATATAACATATAACAATTACACCACGGTGACAGGCCATCTCGGCCCTACAAGTCCGTGCCGAACAACTTTTTCCCCTTAGTCCCACATGCCTGCACTCATACCATAACCCTCCATTTCCTTCTCATCCATATGCCTATCCAATTTATTTTTAAATGATACCAATGAACCTGCCGACACCACTTCCACTGGAAGCTCATTCCACACCGCTACCACTCTCTGAGTAAAGAAATTCCCCCTCATATTACCCCTAAACTTCTGTCCCTTAATTCGGAAGTCATGATATTAAGCAACACAATAACGAAAAACGGAAGCAGGGGGTTTAAACCGTTGCGAATCAAGGCGAAAGCAAGCCATCCAGGGTGGGAAAAATATTCCAGCTTTTCTATGCATCCAACGGGCTGGATTGGGTAATCAGAATAACATGCAAAGTAGTAGGAGATGTTCCGTATTAAACTCACAACATACACTGTTGCTATCGCTACCCTGGCGATTCTAACCGGGCAGTACCTGGTCTTAAAGCCCTGGCAACAAATGGCTACAAAGCGATCACATGTAAAAGCGACAGTTAACCAGACGGAGCAGTCCAGGGCCACATAGGTCATCACTTGTTGAAGGGTGCATGCAACAGTGTGAATGTAGCGAAAAATCGCAGCGTAAAGGTAAAATATCGCCACGTTGCAGAAGACGGCCAATAGATCTGCTGCCGCCATCGCCACCAGATAGAGAGTGATGCATCGAGACAGCCCGCACTTTCCTCGTCCGAGAACGATGATCGCCACTAAATTACCTGTGAGGAAATGAACAAAGGCAGCCTTTAAATCTGGTCATCAGGTGCAAGGCACTCTCGATGTTGTTGATCATGGTGCAGGCGCGACCCTGACAGCTGTTAACAAACATCCACTACAGCGGATTGCCCAAATTCCTCGATGTGATGGAAGGCAATAAAGCTGAAACTTCTTCCCTCTTCACCCGCGGTTGGGTCAGTCGAACCTACCGATCGGGGCGTTCGTAGCTCCCACGTCGGGGCGATCGAATGTCCCGCATTCGGGCGATCGAAGCCCCTGCGGCTTGGAGCTGTGTAAGTCGGTTTCTAATCAGAGAACTCGAGCTCCGCGATGGTAAGTCCTGGAGGCTCCCGCGGTTGGAGCTCCAAGGTCGGTCTCCAGTAAATGCTCCTAACACCTCGATGTTGGGCCGCAGTGCGGACCGATATACGGTACGTCGCATCTCCTTCGAGGTAAGGGATAAAAACAAGGTTTTGTTCAGCACCCCCCCCCCCCCCCCCCCCCCCCCCACACGCTCCCCACATAAACAAGCTAAAGAACATTAAAACATACATTAACACATATTATTAAAACAACAAAGAAAGAACGGGCCGTCAGACTGATGGCGATGCAGCCAATGTGGCGCCATCCATTGGAGATTTGCTCATGTTTGGCCAATATCCATGTAACTGTCCAAAGGTTATTTAGACTTTAGACTTTAGTGATACAGCGTGGAAACAGGCCATTTGGTCCACCAACCAGTGGTCACACTAGCGCTACCCTATACACTAGGGACAATTTACAATTTTATCAATGCCAATTAATCTACAAACCAGTACGTATTTGGCGTGTTGGAGGAAACACGAGCACCCGGTGAAAACCCACGTGGTCACAGGGAGAATATAAAAACTCCATGCAGACAGCACCCTTAGTCAGGTTTGAACCTGGCTCTTTGCCGCAGTAAGACGTGCCGCTCTCTTCTTAAATGTTGTAACAGTACCTATCTGACCTGTTGTGTGTCAGAGACATAGACTTATTGAATCATGGCACTGGGATATAGGCCGTTTGCTCCAACTCATCCATGCTGACCAATATGCCCCACCTAAGCCCGTCCCTATTTCTGTGATTGGCCCATATGCCTCTAAACATTCCCTCTAAACATGTAGCATCCAAGCGCGTGTCCATTTTAATTGGAATGTAACAACATGTACCTGTCCTAACCACGTCCCCTGGCAACTTGTTCCATATTACCGCAGGTCCCTGAGTTAAATGGTTGCCCCTCAGGTTCCCACTAAACCTTTCCCATCTCGTCTTAAACCTATGTTCTTGTTGACAAAAATAGCCGCACGAATGACTGGGTTAACATATGATAAGCACTGGTCCTGTACTCACTGCAGTTTAGGAGAAGGACGGGGGAACCTCATTGAAAAGAACAGAATAGTGAACAGCTTGGATAGCGTGGACGTGGAGAGGATGTCTCCACCAGTCGGAGATCCTAGTACCAGACGATTTAGCCTCAGAATTATGGGAGGTTATTTTAACAGAGTTGATGAGGAGCAATGGATTTCGTCCTAGGGCGGTAAATCTGTGGAGTTATTTGCCACTGAAGGATGCGGTGGCCATGTTAAGGGATAGGTTTATGGCAGAGATAGACAGATTATGTATTAATACCGGTGACAGTGGTTATTGGAAGAAAGGCAGGAGAATGGGTACGTTACAAAACTTACCTTCAGCGGCGCTGCAAATCTGCCACTGGCCGTGTGCGCGACTTTGGCCCCTTTGAGGGAGGGGGAGAGGATTAAAATGCAGTTTTCTCTTGCGTGTCCGAGATATATTTTCTCGGGCTCCTACCCGATGCTGAAAATCGTTCCGACTGCCGTTCTCGGAAGTTTTTAAAAGAAACCGCTGGACAATTTAGTCCCTGTAGTAATATAAAAAAAGGTTACTTCTAACGCCGTCAAAGCCGACAACGGGACGGATCTTACGTAGGGGACAAAATATGAGGTAAACTGTTTGTTTCACAAATACACTTGCTTCTTAGGATTACTTTAATCAAAATGTCATCGGCGAAAATGCGATTAAGGCCCCATACGAACCGGCAGTGTTTTTCCGGGCGATATGGGGTTTAAATTCACCGCAACCGCAACGTTCCAATTGATCGCGTTCCACAAAAACGCACTCGCAAGATAATTAATTTACGGGAATTAAACACTAAATTCTGTTAGTGAGGAAATCCAGTGTACATTTGCAGAGGGAGGTGTTGATGCCAAGGCCGCTGAGTTTGGTGATCAGACTGGCGGGGATGACAGTATTAAATGTGGACCCACTCTTTATCTGGCTGCACTCTATATGCCATATCTCTTACTGCCTTCTCTCTCTGCTCTTGCTCTGCCACTCGTTCTGCCTCTCCCTCTGCCTCTCTCTCTCTGCATCTATCACTCTCTGCACTCTGTCTCTGCCCTTCCTCTGTCTCTGCCCTCTATCTATATTTGCCCTCTGTCTCTCCCCCTCACTGTCTCTGCTACCTCTGCATCTCTATTTGCTTCGCTCTGCCCTCTCTGCCTCTCTCTATATCCTCTCGCTGCCCTCTCTCTTTGCCTTCGCTGCCTCTTTCGCTGCCCTCTCTGCCTCCATTTATCTGTATATCTGTGCTCCCACTCCCTTCTCTCTCCCTTCCCTCTCTCTTTCTCTCTGCCCTCTCTCTCTCTGCCCTATCTCTCGCTCTGACTTCTCGATGTCTGTCCCGTCTTTCTCCCACCCCCACCCTGTGTGCCTCATCTGTCCTATCTGTCTCCTACTCTCTCCCTTTCCCCTCTGCTCTTCTCCCCGACATCTGTCTCCGTCTATCCTGCTCTCTCCTCTCTCTCACTCTCTCTCTCTCTCCTCTCTCTCTCTCTCTCTCTCTCTCTCTCTCTCTCTCCTCTCTCTCTCTCTCTCTCTCTCTCTCTCTCTCTATCTCCTCTCTCTCTCTCTCTCTCTCTCTCTCTCTCTCTCTCTCTCTCTCTCTCTCTCTCTCTCTCTCTCTCTCCTCCCTCTCTCTCTCTCTCTCTCTCTCTCTCTCTCTCTCTCTCCTCTCATCTCTCTCTCTCTCTCTCTCTCTCTCTCTCTCTCTCTCTCTAAAAATTGTAAAATTGATAATCTATAATCGGAGTTACGAAAAAAAGGGGAATGCTTGCTTTGTTGTAGCTGTAATATAGGGCTGCAACAAGGCCACGAGCAGTAGAACTATTATAGATCCGGAGATTATAGGCGGCTTTGAGACTAACAGTATTGTCAGAGTGGGTGGATAAGCAATAGAAGGCATTTAAAGAGCGCATGGATGAACTACAAACATTGCTCACCCCAGTTTGGCAAAAAATAAATCAGGGAAGGTAGTGCATCCGTGGATAACAAGGGAAATCATGGATAGTATCAAAACAAATGACGAAGCATACACATTAGCCAGAAAAAGCAGCCGACCAGAGGACTGGGAGAAATTCAGAGTCCAGCAGAGGAGGACAACGGGCTTAATTAGGAAAGGGAAAATAGATTATGAAAGAAAACTGGCAGGGAACAGAAAAACTGACTGCAAAAGCTTTTATAAATGTGTGAAGCTAAAAATATTAGTTAAAACAAATGAAGGTCCCTTGCAGTCAGAACGGTGAATTGATCATGGGGAACGAGGACATGGTAGATCAATTGAATAACAACTTTGGTTCTGTCTTTACTAAGGAAGGCATAAATAATCTGCCGAAAATAGGAGGGGACCGGGGGTCAGATGGAGGAACTGAGTGAAATCCAGGTTAGTCGGAAAGTGGTGTTAGGTCATTTGAATGGATTAGAGGCCGATAAATCGCCAGGGCCAGATGGGCTGCATCCCAGAGTGCTTAAGGAACTAGCCCCGGAAACAGTGGATAATTAGTAATAATTTTTCAAAACTCTTTAAATTCTGGAGTAGTTCCTGAGGATTGGAGGGTAGCTAATGTAACCCCACTTTTCAAAAAGGGTGGCAGCGAGACAACGGGTAATTTCAGACAAGCACATTTGGAATGTGATGAAATCACTGGTAACGTCAGCATCTATTTATGAAACGTAAATAATATCTGACGGATATTTATAGACGTTTTCGAGGATGTAACTAGCAGAGTTGATAAGGGAGAACCAGTGGATGTGTTATATCTGGACTTTCAGAAGGCGTTCGACAAGGTCCCGCATAATAAGCTGGTATGCAAACTTAAAGCACATGGTATTGGGGGTTCAGCATTGATGTGGATAGAAAACTGGCTGGCAGACCGGAAGCAAAGTGTAAGAGTAAACGGGTCCTTTTCAGAATGGCTGGTAGTGACTAGTGGTGTACCGCAAGGCTCAGTGTTGGGACCCCAGCTATTCACAATATATATTAATGATTTGGACGAGGGAATTTGCGGATGACACGAAGCTGGGGGGCATTGTTAGCTGCGAAGAGGATGCTAGGAGGCTGCAAGGTGACTTGGATAGGCTGGGTGAGTGGGCAAATGCATGGCGGATGTAGTATAATGTTGTTAAATGTGAGGATATTCACGTTGGTGGCAAAAACAGGAAAAAGTAGACTATTATCTGAATGGCGGCCGATTAGGAAAAGGGGAGATGCAACGAGACCTGGGTGTCATTGTACACCAAATATTGAAAGTAGGCATGCAGGTGAAGCAGGCAGTGAAGGAAGCGAATGGTATGTTAGCATTCATAATAAAACGATTTGAATATTGGAGCAGGGAGGCCCTCCTGCAGTAGTACAGGAACACACCTGGAGTATTGCATACATTTTGGTCTCCTAATCTGAGGAAAGCCATTCTTGCCATAGAGGTGAGTACAGGGAAGGTTCACCAGACCGATTCCTGGGATGGCTGGACTTTCATAGGACGGAAGACTGGATAGACTCGGCTTGTACAGGCTAGAATTTAGAAGATTGAGGGGGGATCTTATAGAAACTTACAACATTCTTAAGGTGTTGGACAGGCTAGATGTCACCAGGACTCGAGGACCTGAGCTTCAGAGACAGGTTGGGCGGGCAGGCTACATCTTGGAGCGCAAGGCACTGATGATTGAGCATATGCAAGTGTAGAAAAGCAAGAAAAGAATATATCGGGTGAACGCACACGGTTTATTTTACCCAGAGTGAAAGAATCAAAACCAGAGGACATTGGTTTATGATGAGCGTGGCAGGATTTCAGAGGATCTGAGGGACAATTCTGGCATTGAAAGGGTGATTGATACATGGAACGAGCTGTCAGTGGCGGTAGTAGAGACAGTAGAATAAGGACAAGTAAGCGACATTAGGACAGGTACATGGGTGGGGGAGGGTCTGAGGGATATGCGGCAAAAGCGGGTAGATGAGGCGAGTGCCCATAGGGAAGTTAGACCAACGGCACTGTTTCCCTGTTGTATGGCTTCATGACCCGAACATAAAGTTCATACCGTTCGGTTATAAGCTACCCAAATGGAAATATGAGGTTTTCACAGCAGTTACGCGCGGCCACTGTGGCAAACGATGGGACTAAGGCCAGACAGGTCGGGATGGGAATGTGCATGGGAATATTCTTCTTGCGTGTGGCGTGCACAGCCTAATGTTGTAGGTCAAATTGTTCTATTTGATATTTTGCTTGTGCACGTCGGGTTGATTGCATTAGTGGACCACGTGAAGGTTGCTAACTCCCACCCGGTGAAGGGGAGTTAAAATCACAGACAAGCGGAAATCCAGCAGGCTTTGTCGGAAATAGCACTTTACAGGAAAGGCGTACATGAACACAAGACATGCAAAATGTGGTAAAATACATTTACTTGTAAATAGGTCAAATTATTCTGATTTGCTCCACACAAATCCATCAATAGTTGTATTGAAATACTGTAGCCGATTTTAGGATCATGACTCAACTGGTCTGCAGGGGGCGCTCTGGAAATACGCGGAGCTGGTCTCATTCATTCCCTTTCCTCCATGCTCCGGCAATCAGGTCGCATTGTTTCAGTCCCAAGACAGTTGTTCGAAAATATGACCATGACTGTAAAGGAGTCTAGTCTGACACACTGTAACCTTTACTAGAGTCTTTAATATAGCACATGGCACACACGTCCCAGTACTGGCTGCACCCAGCCTTCAGGCGTACCCGGACAAAATGGGAGGAGGAGAAGGGAGGAGATCATAGTTATACTGATATGAGAGGGCGTGTTAATGGTGTTGAGGTAGCTACATTATAGGTTGCATGCATAAACCATCTACAATGACTATCTTATTACAACTTTCCCAAACCCATCAGCTCTTAAGCGACGCTGCAGTCGTTACTCCCGTCATTACCAATTAAACAATACCTAACATGCAATTTATTTTTGAACAATCTTAAGGCATGTTGTGAAGGGATACTTGATTGCATTCTTCAGCTGGTCTCTGACCTTAGACTGAGTCACCACATAAATGAACGTGTTTGTGCACGAACTCAGAATTTTAAGCATTTCCCCGGCTTCAGTAGCCATTGTGAAAGGGTGAGCCCAGTTTGGGACATAATGTAGGTATGCAATATGCGCATAAATGAAGGTTAACACCTCCGGCAGCCACAGGAGGATGAAACAGCCGGATACACAGAAGAGTAATATAATCGATTTTTTCCGACTCTGCATCTCTGGGTCATGTTGTTTCTCGCCACTGACATGAGCGCGGAGCTTCCTGCGAGATCGGCTCGCCACCACGATCGATCTGACCGTCAGGATATTAAGCAACACAATCAAGAAAAACGGAAGGAGAGGGGTTTAAACGGTGTGAATCCAAGAGAAGGCAAGCCATCCAGGGTGGGAAAAATATTCAGGCTTTTCCATGCATCCAACCTGCAGGTCTAGATAATAAGAATAAAATGCAAAATAGTAGGGGATGTTCCGTATTAAACTGACCACGAAAACTGTTGCTATCGTCACCCTAGCGATTTTAACCGTGCTGTACCTGCTCTTAAAGTATTGGCAACAAATGGCCACAAAGCGATCAAATGTAAACGCGACAGTTAACCAGACTGAGCAGTCCATGGACACATAGGACATCACTCTTTGTAGGGTGCATGCAATAGTGTGAGTGAACCCGTGAAAAATCGCAGCGTAAAGGTAATTGATCGCCACGTTGAAGAACACGGCCAATAAATCTGCTACCGCCATCGCCACCAGATAGTGGGTGATGCATCGAGACAGCCCACACTTCCCTCGTCCGAGAACGATGATTGCCACTAAATTACCTGTGAGGAAATGAAATAAGACAGCCTTTGAATCTGGTCATCAGGTACTAGGTGCTCTCAATGTTGGCGATCATGGTGCAGGCGCGTCCCCTACTGCTGTCCTGCGGCATGGCAGCCATCCGAGCAAAATTCCCATTAACCGTGGTAACCTGAATAGATCACGTCCGCCGGGTCAATTACAATTAAAACGCAAAGTAGGTGCTATAATACGAGGAGAAGAGCCCAACCAAGAAAACCAAGCCCATGTCCAAATAACTATCAAAACTGATGATACTAACATGATAAGGACCATACGCAATAATCAGCTACTGACATATTAACAAGCGCATAAGAAACATTGATCGTGTAGTTGCAAGCATATCAATGGATTTATCAAGTGGGCGCCTCATTTCACTGCTGTTTCGTCGAGGTAGGCCCACGACACATCGGGAACGCTCGACAAGTGGTTATATGAGCAGGTAACCCCCTCATATCTGCTGTCACAAGCCATGCAACAAACATCTACTACACCAAGAAAGCTGCTGATTAATTTACTATAACAGATGCGAAAACACTCACATACTACCATCCACCTATCTCATAACGACACAATTATCAACATGGCATAAACTGGGATACACTTACACTGAATACACATTCAAAGAAATGTATTGTGAATGTGGAGTTCTGTAAAGTGTTCAATTGCCACGTGTATCGAAAACGGAATGATTAAATTCTTACTTGCAGTCGCATACTGGCTTAAACTCAATACACAGTGATAATGTATAATTTACAAATGCGTCAATCCACTGATTCCCACAGAACTGGGGCGAAAACCCCGAGGTTCTGAGTGCAACCGGCGGCCGTCCATTGAAGGTGGGGTTGCGTGGTGTGGGGTGAGATGGAGTATCCGTGCCCGGTAGAGCCCAGGTACGCAACGCCACCTGACTGTGCTTTTTTCTTCGGTCTCAGTGTATTGCGGGGAGAAATACACGATGGGCCCTGTGTTGCTGTCATCTCCATCCGGAATTACTACACACTTCGGAAACCGTCATAGCAATCGTCAAACAGAGGACTAAATTCTTACTTTCCGTGGCCGTAAAGGTGAGAATTTGTGTTGTCGGATGCAGCACTTTATACAAACATCACATCGGGAGCCGCGCAGGAACCGCGCACTGCGACACCTTCTGAACCACTCCGAGTGTTTCATCTCTCCCTGCCATCCGTTACCCGCTTCAGTTCCCCGTTCGCATCAAGCGCAGACAAACCGCATCACTTACGCAAACTGACATCTCCTAACTGATATCTACCAACATCGTACAGAATATGCAAACTCTTGACGTAAACTCAGCGACCTGCTGTGGAGTATTTGTGCGGCAGATAATTACGATGGACAAACCCGGTCAAAGCTTCACTCTCCTGTCCGGAAGGAACATTTGCAAAATGCAACCCTTCAACGCTGTTAAATGGCAAGTAGATGCAACAACTTACTGAGCAGTCCGATGACTGTAATGCTGTAACTAAAGTAATACTTGACATTCAAAAGTGTACGTATCCGCTGCCAGTCACTAACCGCCATCGCTGATGTCGGAGGGACATAAATATGTCGCCTGTACCGACAAGGGTCCCAGGTAGATCGGCAATGCCAGTTGCTGATGGTCCCCGCTCGCGTTTATTTATACCTCACGAAATTCTGATGTTGTCAATTACATTTCTCCCAGCTGCACATTAATTCTGCTACTTTAAACCAGTTGTGAAAGCCTGTTTATCTGGTATTTCTGCAATACCTCTTGAGATTGCCCTGAGTTAGTTTTTTACTGTCAACACCTGCTCAGCCTGTTTTGTATCTAAGTGTTAAGTTTCCAACAGGGAAACTCACAAGGGAAGGACCCTTCGGCCCAACGCTCAAGCTGACCAATATGCCCATCATTGCTATTCGCATTTCAAAGGTTTCACTCGTTGTTTATTGTCTGTCTACCAATTAAAGTACAGTGATATCCGTATTAACATACAACCATTACAATAAAAACACAACAAGACACACAACTACATAAAAGTTAACATAAACATCCACCACAGCGGACTCCCCATATTCCTCACTGTGATGGAAGGCAATATAGTTCAAACATCTTGACTCTTTATTATCCCGCGGTTGGGGCAGTCGAACCCACCCGTCCGGGCGATCGAAGCTACCGCATCCCGCGATTGAAGTCCCCGCGCTCAGGAGACCAAAGCGGTTTGTGGTTGCAGCTCCGATGTTATTTCTAGCAAAGGGCCGCCAACTCCTCGAGGTTAGGCCGCAGTGCGGACAGAGATACGGTACGGAACAAAGTCGCATCTCCGTCGTGGTAAGAGATGAAAATACGTTTTGCCCAGCACCCCCCCCCCCCCCCCCCCCCCCCCCCCCCCACCCCAAAAAGGACTAGCTAAATAACTCTAAATCATACATTTAACACATCCTATTAAAACACCAAAGAAAGAAGGGTCAGTCAGACTGTTGGTGATGCAGCCAGTGCTGGCGCCACCGTTTGGCGATTTGCCCATATTAGGCCAAGAACCCTCTAAAACTTTCCAATCCATGTAACCATATACCATATTACATATAACCATATAACAATTACAGCACGGAGACAGGCCATCTCGACCCTTCTAGTCCGTGCCGAACACATAATCTCCCCTAGTCCCAAATACCTGCGCTCAGACCATAACCCTCCATTCCCTTCCCATCCATATAATTATCCAATTTATTTTTAAATGAAAAAACGAACCTGCCTCCACCACCTTTACTGGAAGCTCATTCCACACAGCTGCCACTCTCTGAGTAAAGAAGTCCCCCCTCATGTTACCCCTAAACTTCAGTCCCTTAATTCTCAAGTCATGTCCCCTTGTTTGAATCTTCCCTACTCTCAGTGGGAAAAGTTTTTCCACGTCAACTCTGTCTATCCCTCTCATCATTTAAAAAACCTCTATCAAGTCCCCCCCTTAACATTTTGCGCTCCAAAGAATAAAGCACTAACTTGTTCAACCTTTCTCTGTAACTTAGTTGCTGAAACCCAGGCAACATTCTAATAAACCTCCTCAGTACTCTCTCTATTTTGTTGACATCCTTCCTATAATTATGCGACAAAAATTGTACACCATACTCCAGAATTGGCCTCACCAATGCCTTGTACAATTTTAACATTACATCCCAACTTCTATACTCAAAGCTCTGATTCATAAAGGCCAGCACACCAAAAGCTTCCGTTACCACCCCATCTACATGAGATTCCACTTTCAGGGAACTGTGCACAGTTATTCCCAGATCCCTCTGTTCACCTACATTCTTCAATTCCATACCATTTACCATGTACGTCCTATTTTGATTTGTCCTGCCAAGATGTAGCACCTCACACTTATCAGCATTAAACTCCATCTGCCATCTTTCAGCCCACTCTTCCAACTGGCATAACTCTCTCTGTAGACTTTGAAACTCTACTTCATCACCCGCAACCCCAGCTATCTTAGTATCATCTTCATACTTACTAATCCAATTTACCACACCATCATCCAGATCATTGATGTACATGACAAACAACAGTGGACCCAACACAGATCCCTGTGGCACCCCACTCGTCACTGGCCTCCAACCTGACAAACAACCATCCACCATTACTCTCTGGCATCTCCCATTCAGCCACTGTTGAATCCATCTTGCTTCTCCACCATTAATACCCAACCATTGAACCTTCTTAACGAACCTTCCATGAGGAACCTTGTCAAAGGCCCTACTGAAGTCCATATACACAACATCCACTGCTTTACCCTCATCAATTTCCCGAGTAACATCTTCAAAAAATTCAAGAAGATTAGTTAACATGACCTTCCAGGCACAAATCCATGTTGACTGTTCCTAATCAGACCCTGTTTATCCAGATGCTTATATATATTATCTCTAAGTATTCTTTCCATTAATTTGCCCACCACTGACGTCAAACTAACAGGTCTATAATTGCTAGGTTTACTCTTAGACGCCTTTTTAAACAATGGAACAACATGCGCAGTACGCCAATCCTCCGCCACTATTCCCGTTTCTAATGACATTTGAAATATTTCTGCCATAGCCCCTGCTATTTCTACACTAACTTCCGTCAATGTTCTAGGGAATATCCTGTCCGGACCTGGAGACTTATCCACTTTCATAATTCTCAAAAGTGTCAGTACTTCCTCTTCTTTGATCCTCATAGTTTCCATAGCTACTCTACTTGTTTCCCTTACCTCACATAAATGAATATCCTTCTCCTTGGTGGATACCGAAGAAAAGAAACTGTTCAATATTTCCCCCATCTCTTGTGGCTCTGCAGATAGTTGTCCACTCTGACTCTCTAATGGACCAATTTTATCCCTCGTTATTTTTTTGCTATTAATATAGCGGTAGAAACCCTTCGATTTACTTTTACCTTACTTGCCAAAGCAACCTCATATCTTCTTTTAGCTTTTATAATTTATTTCTTAATATTCTTTTTACATTCTTTGTACTCCGCAAGCACCTCATTTACTCCATGCTGCCTATAATTATTGTAGATCTCCCTCTTTTTTCCGAACCAAGTGTCCAATTTCCCTTGAAAACCATGGCTCTTTACAATTTTTACGATTTCCTTTCAACCAAACAGGGACATACAGATTCTGTACTCTTAAAATTTCACCTTTAAATATACTATATTTCTCTTGCACACCTTTCCCATAAAACAAACTGTCCCAATTTACTCCTTTTAAATCCTTTCGCATCTCCTCAAAGTTAGCCTTTCTCCAATCAAAAATCCCAACCCTCGGTCCAGTTTTGTCCCGCTCCATAATTATATTGAAACTAATGGTATTGTGATCACTGGACCCGAACTGTTCCCCAACGCATACCTCTGCCACCTGACCCATCTCTTTTCCTAACAGGAGGTCCAGTACCGCCCATTCTCTAGTAGGTACTTCTATGTATTGTTGCAAAAAACTATCCTGCACACATTTTACAAACTCCAACCCATCCAGCCCATTTACAGAATGTGTTTCCCAGTCTTTATATCTAATATCTTCCCTGATAAGTAATATCTTCCCTGATAAGCAATGCAACACCTCCACCTCTTGCCCCTCCAATTCTATCACACCTGAAGCAACGAAATCCTGGAATATTTAGTTTCCAATCACAGCCCTCCTGCAACCATGTTTCACTGATCGCCACAACATCATACTTCCAGGTGTCAATCCAGGCTCTAAGTTCATCCACTTTTCTTACAATGCTCCTAGTATTAAAATATACACATTTAAGAAACCCACCCTCTCTTATTCTCTGATTATTTTCTTTTTCTTCTCTCTCCCCTACATTTTGGGTCAGACTGCTACCATTCTCTGCCCCCTGCTTCACACACTGACTGCTAGCTTTTCCAATTTGAGTCCCTCCCCCCAACCATACTAGTTTAAAGTCTCCCCAGTAGCCTTTGCAAATCTCCCCGCCAGGATAATGGTCCCCTTTGAGTTCACGTGCAACCCGTCCTTTTTGTACGGGTCGCACCTTCCCCAAAAGAGGTCCCAATGATCCAGAGACGTGAATCCATACCTACTGCACCAGTCCCTCATCCACGCATTTATCCTCCACTTCGCTCCATTCCTGCTCTCACTGTCGCGTGGCACAGGCAGTAATCCTGAGATTGTTACCTTTCCAGTCCTTCTCCTTAACTCTCTGCCTAACTCCCTAAATTCTTCTTTCAGGACCTCTTCTCTTTTTTTTACCTATGTCGTTGGTACCTATATGCACCTCAACCTCATGCTCCTCTCCATCCCATTTCAGGGTTTCTTGGACACGTTCAGACACATCCCTGACCCTGGCACCAGGGAGGCAAACTACCATCCGGGACTCCTGTCTGCGTCCACAGAATCGCCTATCCGACCCCCTGACTATAGAGTCCCCTATTACAATTGCCCTCCCCTTCTTTTCCTTACCCTCTGAGCAACCGGTCCGGCCTTTGTGCCAGAGGCCCGGCCGCTGTCGCTGCCCCCAGGTAGGCTGTCTCCCCCACCCTTACTCAAGCACGAGTACTTATTTTCAAAGTGTACAGCCACCGGGTACTCACCAGTCCCTGCCTCTGCCCGTTGCCCTTCCTAACTGTGACCCATTTTTCTGTCTCCCGTGGTCTTGGAGTGACCACCTCCCTGTAACTCCTTTCTATGACCTCCTCGCTCTCCCTGAACAGACAGAGGTCACCGAGTTGCTGTTCCAGGTTCCTGACACGGTCCCTTAGGAGCCCCATCTCGACGCACCTTGCGCAGATGTGGACGTCTGGAGGGCACTCCTACTCCATGACCTCCCACATCTGACATCCAGAACAGTAAACTGCCCTGGCCTTCATTCTCCCCCTTATCCAAATGCAATGCTTTTAGACTTTAGACTTTCGTGATACATCGTGAGAACAGACCTTTAATCTACCGACTAGTGGTCACCCTGCACTACCCTGCGCATTTGGGACAATTTACAATTTTATCAACGCCAATTAATCCACAAAACAGTACGCCTTTGTAGTGTTGGAGAAAACCAGAGCACCCGCAGAAAACCCACGTGGTCACAGGGAGAATGTACAAACTCCATACAGACAGCACTAAGTGTCTAGATTGAACCTGGGTCTCTGCTGCTGTACGACGTGCCGCCCTCCTATTAAATGTTGTTGTAGTACCTACCTGATATGTTGAGTGTCATAGACATAGATTTATAGAATCATGGCACTGGGATACAGGCCCTTTGGTCCAACTCATCCATGCTGACCAATATGCCAGTCCCGATTCCCGTGCTTGGCCCATATGCCTCTAAACATTTCCTCTAAATATTTAGCATCCATTCACTTGTCCATTTTATTTGAATTGATGTTATAGTACCTGTCCTAACCACGTCCCCTGGCAACTCGTTACATATACCCACCTTTCCCTATGATAAAAGCTTGCCCCTCAGGTTCCTACTAAACCTTTCCACTCTCCTCTTAAACCTATGATCTTGTTTACAAGAATAACTCCAGGAATGTGTGGGTTAACATATGATGAGCTTTTAACAGCACTGGGCCTGTACTCACTGAAGTTCAGACGAATGAGGGGGCACCTTTTTGAAAGGTACAGAATAGTGACATACCTGTGTGTGTGTGTGTGTGTGTGTGTGAGTGGGTGTGGGTGTGGGTGTGGGTGGGTGGTGTGTGTGTGTGTGTGTGTGTGTGTATATGTGTGTGTGTGTGTATGTGTGTGTATGTGCGTCTGTGCGTGTATGTCTCTATGTCTGTGAGTGTGTGTGTGTGTGTGTGTGTGTGTACGTGTGTGTGTGTGTGTGTGTGTGTGTGTGTGTGTGTGTGTGTGTGTGTGTGTGTGTGTGTGTGTGTGTGTGTGGGGGTGTGTGTGTGTGTGTGTGTGTGTGTGTGTGAGTAGGTGTTGGTGGGTGCGTGTTTGTGAGTGTGTGTGTGTGTGAGTGGGTTGGGTGTGCGTGGGTGGCTGTGTGTATACCCAGGTGAGGGCCACTGAGTATGTGTGCGTGCGTGTGTGTGTGTGTGTGTGTGTGTGTGTGTGTGTGTGTGTGTGTGTGTGTGTGTGTGTGTGTGTGTGTGTGTGTGTGTGTGTGTGTGTGTGTGTGTTGTGTGTGTGCGTGTGTGCGTGTGCATGTGCGTGTGGGTGGGTTTGTGTGGGTATGGGTGTGTGTGAGTGAGTGGGTGGGTGGGTGGTTGTGTGGGTGGGTGTGAGTGTGTGTGTGTGGGAGTAGTGAGTAGTGGGTGGGTATGGCTGTGTGTGTCGCGGTGGGTGTCGCTGGGTGTGTGAGTAAGTTTGACTGTGTGTGCGAGTGGTTGTGTATGTGGGAGTGAGCGGGTGTGTGGGAGTGGGCGGGTGTGTGTGAGTGGTTGTGAGTTGGTTTATGTGAGTGTGTATGTGTGTGAATGGGTAATTGAATGGGTGGGAGAGTGGGTGTGAGCGATTGCGTGGGTGAGTGAGTGTGTGGGTGAATGAGTGGGTGAGTGTGTGTGAATGCTTATTGGTATATGTGTTTGTGTGTAAAGGCTGAAAGCTGCGGGAAAGTCAGGGCGAGTTGGTGCCGGGTCGGCACATCTATAAAATTACACGATTACCGCATTTTACTGGAATGCTTGATCGTTATATTTCATCACAATTTGTGAGTGCAACCGTGTAAGATTTTGTCATATTATTCAATTAAGTAATATATGTTTGTTGTACCAGTTATACACTGGGATGTAGTGCTAGGCTATAATCTTGTTTGACCTTCTGGGAGACTAGGACCCCTCCTCCGCCCCCAAGCAAAACCTGAACTGACGCCGCTGTTTGACAGATCCGGCAACAACAATGAATAGCACTGCAACACTGCTCCTGCCACAAATGAACCTATGCCCTGTGTTCTAGATTGCCCATCGGTTGGTACAAGAGAGTAGGATGCAGCTGCAGCTTTCAAAGGTAGACACTCGCTGCCGAAGAGCCTGTTGCCGTGATGCATCCCTCTCCGGAAATCACAAAGTACCGGTTACTCTGTGGATGTGCAGTCAATTGCAGAGGGAACTGCAGACGCTGGAATCCTGACTAAAAAAACGGGAAATGCTGGTGTAAATCATCGGCTCTGGCAGCATCTGGGGAGGGAAAAGACAGACGACGTTTCAGGTTGGGACCATTCTTCTGACTGATACGAGTGGGAGGTGGGTTGGTATAAGGAAACTGGGTCCGGATAAATCTAGGAAGTGATAGGTTGATGCACGTGACGGCGGTCTCTTTGGCAGGTTTAATGAGTGAGTAAAAATCTGAGGGTTGAAAAGGAGATAACAGGTGTCAAACCGGTAGAGGCGAGATGGAGTAGGAAAGTTCAGCCGGACAGTAGGATGGAAATGCAAGGTGGGTGAAGAAAGAGGGGGATGAAAATAAATAGGGACCAGAAGTCATCTTGATATTGCTCCTAGTGGCATGTGCTTGTAAGAATAGGACCCGAAAGACAGGATAGGTATTTTCGTGAACTGGTGATGAACCAATATCCCGGCGGGCAGTTCTGCCATTGCTAATCGGGTGGGTATAAATTAGATTGTAATGGGGGCGAGATCCAATCTAATCTAACCTAATCTAATCTAATCTAATCTAATCTAATCTAATCTAATCTAATCTAATCTAATCTAATCTAATCTGATCTAATCTAATCTAATCTAATCTAATCTAATCTAATCTAATGATGTGCAGACGGTCGTTAAGGAACGAGGCAGGATTACGTTGATTTTATTTTAATACAAGACGACTGGCGTGTGAGGCGGATCAACTCAGAGCGTGGGTAGGTTCGTTGGGTGTTACGTTGTGGCCGTAATGCTCTGACGGCGGTCGAGGTGGGGGGGGGGGGGGGGGGGGGGGGGGGGGGGGGGGGTTTGGGGGGGGGGGGGGATGGCGGTTCAGCGCGGTCAGGCGACGGTGGGACGCTCCCGCGGGTGGAGACGTAGGAGAGAGAGCAGGAAAGAGAAGGGTCGAGTGAGAGAAGTGACAGGGGAAGGGGGGAGAAGGGGGAGGGAAGACACTGGAAGAGAGAGAACAGTGGAGAGAGAGGATGAGACAGAGAAGAGGGGAGAGGGAAGGGGGGGGGGAAGGAAGCTGGAGAAGGGAGAAAGAGAAGGGAGAGAGAGGGAGAGAGAGAAGGGAGAGGGTGAGGGGGAGAGAGTGGGGAAGAGGGAGAGAAGAAGGGAGGGGCAGAGAAGGGAAGCAAGAAAGGGAGGAAGAGAGAAGGGAAAGAGAGTTTGGCGGGGAGGAGGGGAAGAGAGGAGAAGAGAGAGAAGAGTGGAGAAAGAGGAGGAGGGAGAGAAGAGCGAAGAGAGAAGAGGGGAGAGAAGTGAGAGAGAGAAGGGAGAGAGAAGGGAGAGAGAGGGCGAGAGAGAGAAGAGGGGAGTGAAAAGAGGGGAGAGAAGGGGAGAAAGACGGGAGAGAGAGGAGGGAAGAGAGAGGGGGAGACGTGAGCATGGGGTTCATTTTCCCACACAAACTATAGGTGACTGCACAATCTGAACCCAAGCACCAAGGTGAAAGCGGCCGAAGGTGTGCGTCGCTCGGGACATCTCCCACTTTCCCACGGCCACCCTCCGCGGGCTGCAGGTCGGGTGGAGCGGTGGTTTGGGACAATGTTCATGCCTTCACAGTGTTGTGATGGAAGCGGGGTCTGGACCAATCGCTGATGGTCCCGCACCTGGCAACGTCAAGTCGGTTATTGGACTTTTCTGTTGAGCGGCAGTCGGTCCTTTGGCCTGTAGGCGACGCCGCCTTTCGTGTAGGTGGCGTTTCGAGACACTGTGAGTTTGCTATTAGGCGACGCAGCTTTTTGGTTCCTTGAGATCTAGCCGTCCCGCCGTTTCGGTTAGCTTGCATTTAGGCGCCCCATCCTTTCGGTTGGTAGGCGCTTCGTCTTCGGACTCTTTCGGTTTATTGTCGTTTCGGCCACGTTTTCATTCCCTTCTTTGGCTTCGACTTCTTTGCTTCGGCCTTTCGTCCGTCGGCGCCACGTCCGCACATGGGGTGGTTATCTCTGGTTTGCTTTCAGTTCCTCGTGCTCGCGAAAGCAGGAATAGGGAGATACGGGACCTGAATGTGTGGCAGAGGAACCGTTGCAGGGGGCAGGGATTTGGATTCTTAGACCACTGGGATCTGTTTTGGTATATGGGGGAACTGAACAAAAGGGATGGATTGCACCTCAACAGGCGGGGGACCAGCATTCTGGCAGGCAGATTTGCAACTGCTACACGGGTGGTTTTAAACTGTATAAGGGAGGTGGGGTGTAAAATGGGATAATTAAGGGCGGAGTTCAAGGGGAAGAGAGTAAAGGGATAGTTAATTACCCCCGAATTAACGAGAAAGAAAGCTCACAAATGCATAGGAAAGTATGGCCAAGCGCAATACGGATCGATGTAAAAGGTTAGATGCGTAAGGAATTAAAAGTATTGTATATGAATGCGCGAAGTACACGAAGTAAGGTGGATGAGCTTGAGGCTATGTTAGAGGTTGGTAGATATGACATTGTGGGATTGCCGAGACGTGGCTGCAGGAGGATCGGGCCTGGGAACATAATATTCAGGGTTACACATCCTATTGAAAGGCCAGGCAGGTGGGAAGAGGAGGAAGGTAGCTCTGCTGGTAATGGGTGGAATTCCGCCCCTTGCGAGGGAAGACATAGGGACTGACGAGGTAGAGTCACTGCGGATTGATTTGAGGAATTGTAAAGGCAAGAAGACACGTATTGGTTTTATCTACTGACCCGCAAATAATAGCCTGGATATAGGGTGTATGTTGCAGTAGGAGTTAAAACTGGCCTGCAACAAAAGTAATGCCAATGTGGTGATGGGGTTTTCAATATACTGGGAAAATCAGTATAGTTCAGGCCCCCAAGGAAGAGAGTTTGTAGAGTGCCTCCCAGATGGATTCTGAGAGCAGCTTGTAATGGAGGTAACCAGAGAAAAGGCAATTCTGGATTTAGTTTTGTCCAATGAATCAGATATGATAAGATAACTCGAGGAAAAGGAACCACTTGGAGGTGGTGATCATAATATGATTAGTTTTAACTGCAATATGAGAAGGAATAAGGTTAAATCGGAAATGTCAGTTATGCAGTTGAACAAAGCGGTATAGGAAGGCATGAGAGAGGAGCTGGCCAAGGTAGACTGTAAAGGGATCCTAGCAGGAATTGCGGTGGAATAGTGATCGCAGTGATTTCAGGGCATAAACCGGAAGCCGCAGGATCATTTCATTACAAAAGGGAAGAAATGTTCGAAGGGGAGTTGGAGGCAATAGATGTATCACTCAGCAAAGAGCAGCTGCAAGCCAGAGGATTGGAAAACTTTAATGGGGCATCAGAAGGAAACAAAACGGGCAATGCGGCTGAAAAGATGAAGTACGAAGGGAGGCAGGCCAGGAATATAAAGAAGGACAGTAAAAGCTTATTAAGATATGTTAACGGGGGAAAAAAAGAGTAGCACAATCAATTGTGGGTCCCTTGAAGGCAGACACGGTTGAAATTATTATGAGTAACAAGGAAATGAAAGAAGAGTTGATCGGGTACTTCGGATCTATCTTGACTAAGGAAGACATAGAAACATAAAAACATAGAACATAGGTGCTGGAGTAGGCCATTCGGCCCTTCGTGCCTGCATATTACATTCAATATGATCATGGCTGATCATCCAACTCAGTATCCCGTACCTGCCTTCTCTCCATATCCCCTGATCCCCTTAGCCACCAGGGCCACATCTGACTCCCTCTTAAATATAGCCAATGAACTGGCCTCAACTACATTCTGTGGCAGAGAGTTGCAGAGATTCTCCACACTCTGTGTGAAAAATCTTTTGTTCATCTTGGTCCTAAAGGATGGCCCCTCTATCCTTAAGCTGTGACCCTTGTCCTGGACTTACCCAACATCGGGACAAATCTTCCTGCATCTGCCCTGTCCAACCCTTTGAGAATTTTGTAAGTTTCCATAAGATCCCCACTCGATCTCCTAAATTCAAGCGAGAACAAGCCGAGTCTATCCAGTCTTTCCTCATATGGAAGCCCTGACATCCCAGGAATCAGTCTGGTGAACCTTCTCTTCACTCTCTCTATGGCAATAATATCTTTCCTCAGATTTGGTTACCAAAACTGTAGGCAATACTCCACGTGTGGTCTCACCAAGACCCTGTACAAATGCAGTAGAACCTCCCTGCTCCTATCCTCAAATACTTTTGCTATGAATGCTAACATACCATTCGCTTTCTTCAACCAGCTGCACCTGCATGCTTACTTTCAATGACTGGTGTACCATGACACCCAGGTCTCGTTGCATCCCCCCTTTTCCTAATCGACCACCATTTAGATAATAGTCTACTTCCCTGTTTTTGCCACCAAAGTGGATAACCTCGCATTTATCCACATTATACTGCATCTGCCATGCATTATCCCACTCACCCAGCCTATCCAAGTCATCTTGCAGCCTCCTGGCATCCTCCTCACAGCTAGCACTAACCCCAGCTTAGTGTCATCCGCAAACTTGGAGATGTTGCATTCAATTCCCTCGTCCAAATAATTAATATATATTGTAAATAGCTGGGGTCTCAGCATTGAGCCTTGCGGTACCCCACTAGTCATTGCCTGCCATTCTGAAAAGGACCCGTTTATTCCTACCCTTTGCATTCCGTTTGCCAGACAGTTCTCTATCCACATCAATACAGAACCCCAATACAGTTTGATTTAAATGTGTATACTAATCTCTTATTTGGGACCTTGTTGAAAGCCTTCTGAAAGTCCAGATATAACACATCCACTGGTTCTCCCTTATCCACTCTGCTAGTTACATCATCGAACAATGTTATAAGATTCGCCAGACATGATTTACCTTACGTAAATCCATGCTGACTTTAATAATAATAATAATAATAATAATAATAATAATAATAATAATAATAATAATAATAATAATAATAATAATATTATTATTATTATAATAATAATAATAATAATAATAATAATAATAATAATAATAATAATAATAATAATAATAATAATAATGTTTATTTATATAGCACTTTTCAACAAAATCAATTTGAACCAAAGTTCTTTACAGAGATTGATTAAACTAATTGAACAGATTAAATGTCAATAAATCCATACAAAACAAAAAAGAGAAAAAGAAAAAAAGACACAGAACAGTACACTATAGACATCAACAAGAAACGTCCCCCCACAGCAGAATTCACTGTGAGGGAAGGCACTAAAAATATCCAGTTCTCCCCCTCATAGTCCACACGAGGTCGGGGTCTATATCTGGCCTCCTCAGCCAACCCGGTGTTTTCAGGCCCTCTGCCGCGAAGCTGGATCATCGGCGTCGGGTGAACATCCTTCAGCGGCTTGGACTGAAGCGGCCGCTTCCTCCCCGAAGACTGCAATGTCCAAAGTTCACAGGCCGCGCCGGCCGGACCTCCGACTCTGGCGATCTCGGATCCCAGGCTCCGCGGTGTTGTAAACCCAGTGCCGCCCGCCCGCGGCTGGACGCTCTGTAGCCGCAGCTCAACGATGTCGCAGTCGGCGGTCACAGTGCCCCGGAGCTTACCGCAAGGCGACCCGGTAAGGCATCGCCCGCTCAATGTTGGTGTCCCAGCATCTGCACCGCCGGCGAAGCTGTATTCCCGGCAGGAAACGCCGCTCCAGCGCTGCCCTAGCTCGATGGTAGGCCGCACAGAGGGGACGAAGATGCGGTTCGGAGGAAAACCGCATCTCCGACCAGGTAGGACTGGGGTTAAAATAGTTTCCCCCTTCCGCTCCCCCCACCCACCACATAAAAGAAGACCTCCAAGAAACATTTTGTACGGACAGGACTAAAAATAAAAATAAAAAAGGGTGAAAGGACGGACTGCAGGAGGACCAGCCATACACAACGGCGCATCACCCCCGCAGTCCGCCATCTTTGTCCAATTATTTCGCCAATTTCTAAATGTGCTGCCATCCCATCTTTAATAACTGACTATGGGATTCCCCCACTGCTGATGTTAGACTAACTGGTCTTTAATTCCCCGTTTTCTCTCTCCCCTCCCTCCCTTTTTAAAAAGTGGGGTTACATTAGTCAAGTCAAGCCAAGTCACATTTATTTATATAATACATTTAAAAAACAACTCTCGTTGGCCAAAGTGCTTTACATTTGTTATACGAATAGCACAACAAAACAAACTAAATACATATATACATGTAGCCCTCACTCAGAGGACTCAGGAAAGGCTTGGGAGTATAGATACGTATTTAGTCTTGACTTAAAATAGTCGATGGAGGGGGCAGTTCTGATGGGAAAGGGGATGCTGTTCCACAGTCTAGGGGCTGCAACCGCAAAGGCGCGGTCGCCCCTGGGCTTATTCGTAGACCGTGAGATATTCAGCAACCCGAAATCGGCCGATCTGAGGGACCTGGAGGTGGAGTGCTGGGTGAGAAGTATTTTTATGTAGGTGGGGGCAAGCCCATTGGGGGCTTTGTAGACATTGAGGAGAATCTTGAAGTTTATACGGAACCGGACAGGGAGCCAGTAGAGAGAGGCCAGGATCGGGGTGATGTGGTCCTTTTTTCCGGTGCCGGTCAGGAGTCTCGCTGCGGCGTTTTTGAACAGTTGCAGGCGGGACAGGGAAGATTGGCTGATGCCAGTGTAAAGGGAGTTGCAGTGATCTAGGCGGGAGGAGATTAATGTGTGAATGATCTTTTCCAGGTCATCAAACTGGAGGAATTGTTTTTATTTTAGCTATCGTCCAAAGTTCGAATGGCCTTCTCCTGCACCTAATTTCCATGTATCTATGTTTATAAGCTGAAAGAAGCTAGCTTTTACCACGGCATTGACTTGTTTGCCAAATTTCAGTGCTGAGTCAAATATCACGCCAATGTTTTTGACGTGAGGTTTGAATAGTGGGGTAAGGCTTCCAAGGCTGACTGCTATCATTTTGATTGAGTCCGAGGGGCCGAGAAGGATGACCTCAGACTTGCTCTCGTTTAGTTGGAGGAAGTTCTGGGCCATCCAACACTTTATATACTCGAGGCAGTGGGTGAGGTTAAACATATTTGATTGTTTTTTGGGCTTCGGGGGAGATAGAGTTGAGTATCCTCTGCGTAACAGTGGACCATTAGCTACCCTCCAATCATCAGGAACTACTCCAGCATCTAAAGATTTTTGAAACATTATCACTAACGCATCATCTATTTCTGGGGCTACTTCCTTAAGTACTCTGGGATGCAGCCTATCTGCACCTGGGGATTTATCGGTCTTTAATCCATTCAATTTACGTAACACCACTTCCCCGCTAACCTGGATTTCACTCAGTTCCTCCATCTCGTTTGACCTGCGGTCACCTGCTATTTCCGGCAGATTATTTATGGCTTTCTTAGTGAAGACAGAACCAACATAGTTATTCAATTGGTCCACCATGTCCTCGTTCCCCATGATCAATTCACCTGTTTCTGACTGCGAGGGGCCTACATTTGTTTTAACTAATCTTCTTCCCTTCACATATCTATGAAACATTTCCAGTCAGTTTTTATGTTGACTGCCAGTTTTCTTTCATAATCTATTTTCCCATTCCTAATTAAGCCCTTTGTCCTCCTCTGCTGGTCAATTGATCCCAGTCCTCTGGTAGGCTGCTTTTTCTGGCTAATTTGTACGCTTCATTTTTTGCTTTGATATTATCCATGATTTCCCTTGTTGACCACGGATGCACTACATTCCCTGATTTATTATTTTGCCAAACTGGGAAGAACAATTGTTGTAGTTCATCCATGCAGTCTGTAAATGCCTTCCATTGCATATCCACCGTCAATCCTTTAAGAATTAATTGCCAGTCAATCTTGGCCAATTCCCGTCTCATACCCTCAAAGTTACCTTTCTTTATGTTCATAACGATTGTTTCTGAACTAGCCATGTCACTCTCCATCCTATCGAAGAACTCAACCATATTATGGCCATTCGTGCCCAAGGGGCCACGCACAACAACACTGCTAACTAACCCTTCCTCATTACTCAATACCCAGTCGAGAATGACCTGCTCTCTCGTTGGCTCCTCTACATGTTGGTTTAGAAAACTATCCCGCGACTTCCGCTGGCGCTAATGACGGAGTAAAGGGTTGTGCGCGCTAGCTCCACGCAAATTCTCTGAAAAAACGGGAGAAAACTGATTTGCAGAAATCGCACCGGCAGCTTGCGTGACGTCATCAGACCTGCGACGTCCGATACAATGTCGGTAAAACACTCCCCCACTAAGGGAGCGTCTAAAAACAACCGGAAAGGCCAAACCTCCGGTGGAAGAAGCAGGCCCAATTGAAGCCTCCTCTTCAGTTTTACCGTCCTCCCAGGACGATGTTTCAAAGGCCCAGAAGTCAAAGACAAAGAAAAGTGAAAGGGAGGAACTTCGAATCCTTATCACCAATGAAACTGCAACTAAAAGAGATGATTTGAAAATCTTTAACGAAGATATGAACATTAAAGAAACACTGAAAGTATTTAAAAATGATTTTGAAGATAAAATCATTAATTTTGTTAATTCGGAAATGGCTAACATGAAGGGGGAAATGTCCGCAAACGTCGATTTACAAATCTATGAAGTAAATCAGAAAATTAACTCGACTGAATCCAAACTTAATGATGTGGGATCCTGTCTTCACCTCGATAAATCTACAAACTGAAGCAATAAAACAATTGTAGTCAATTGCCGAACCGAGCTCTCATACCAGAGAAAGACTTCTCGCCGAGAACAAGTGTTTATCAGAGTTACTGGAGAAAGTAACTGAAAAATGTATCGACTTGGAGGGACGCCAGGGACGTCGGAACTTATGGGTTGTTGGCGTCTCAGAGGGTAAATAAGGAACTAAAGATCTTCGTGTCTATGTCGCAGACTTACTAAAAAAATGTCTTGAATACTTTATTAGATCGAGCAATAGGATTGGGAGACGCTTCAGCCCGGATGCACCCCCCCCCCCCCCCCCCCCCCCCCCCCCCCCCCCCCCCCCCCCCCCCCCCCCCCCCCCCCCCCCCCCCTGCCCGTCCTTTCACCCTTATTTATTTTTATTTTTTAGTCCTGTTCCATCAGGCATGAAGGTGCAATTTGATAACGTCTTGGATGATATCATGAAAAAGTTGCTGGCACCAGAAATCTTCAGTTCGAGGGAGAAAAAAACAGCATTTTCCGAGATTACCCACCCGAGGTAGTGAAAAGGAAAGCGTTATTTACCGAGACTAGAAGGATTCTTAAGAAGACAACTTAAGGGACTCAAATTGGGAAAGCTAGCAGACAGTGTATATGGACTTCAGTAAGGCCTTTGACAAGGTTCCTCATGGAAGGTTGGTTAAGAAGCTTCAATGGTTCGGTATTAATGGTGGAGTAGCAAGATGGATTCAACAGTGGCTGAATGGGAGATGCCAGAGAGTAATGGTGGATGGTTGTTTGTCAGGTTGGAGGCCAGTGACGAGTGGGGTGCCACAGGGATCTGTGTTGGGTCCACTGTTGTTTGTCATGTACATCAATGATCTGGATGATGGTGTGGTAAATTGGATTAGTAAGTATGCAGATGATACTAAGATAGGTGGGGTTGCGGGTAATGAAGTAGAGTTTCAAAGTCTACAGGGAGATTTATGCCAGTTGAAAGAGTGGGCTGAAAGATGGCAGATGGAGTTTAATGATGATAAGTGTGAGGTGCTACATCTTGGCAGGACAAATCAAAATAGGACGTACATGGTAAATGGTAGGGAATTGAAGAATGTAGGTGAACAGAGGGATCTGGGAATAACTATGCACAGTTCCCTGAAAGGGGGATCTCATGTAGATAGGGTGGTAAAGAAAGCTTTTGGTGTGCTGGCCTTTATAAATCAGAGCATTGAGTATAGAAGTTGGGATGTAATGTTAAAATTGTACAAGGCATGGTGAGGCCAATTCTGGAGTATGGTGTACAATTATGGTCGCCTAATTATAGGAAGGATGTCAACAAAATAGAGAGAGTACAGAGGAGATTTACTAGAATGTTGCCTGGGTTTCAGCAACTAAGTTACAGAGAAAGGTTGAACAAGTTAGGGCTTTAGTCTTTGGAGCGCAGAAGGTTAAGGGGGGACTTGATAGAGGTTTTTAAAATGATGAGAGGGATAGACAGAGTTGACGTGGAAAAGCTTTTCCCACTGAGAGTAGGGAAGATTCAAACAAGGGGACATGACATGAGAATTAAGGGACTGAAGTTTAGGGTTAACATGAGGAGGAACTTCTTTACTCAGAGAGTGGTAGCTGTGTGGAATGAGCTTCCAGTGAAGGTTGTGGAGGCAGGTTCGTTTTTATCATTTAAAAATAAATTGGATAGTTATATGGATGGGAAGGGAATGGAGGGTTATGGTCTGAGCGCAGGTATATGGGACTAGGGGAGATTATGTGTTCGGCACGGACTAGAAGGGTCGAGATGGCCTGTTTCCGTGCTGTAATTGTTATATGGTGATTATATTGTTATATGGTTGTCTTCTTTTAGCTTTTCTAATTGCTTTCGTTAAATTATTTTTACAATCCTTATACTCCTCAAGAACCTCATTTACTTCATGCTGCCTATAATTATTGTAGATCTCCCTCTTTTTCCGAACAAGATGTCCAATTTCCCTTGAAAACCAGGGCTCTTTCCAATTTTTACTGTTTCCTTTCAACCAAACAGGAACATAAACATTCTGTACTCTTAAAATGTTCCCTTTAAATGTCCTCCATTTCTCTTCTACATTCTTCCCATAAAATAAAATGTCCCAGTTCACTCCTTTTAAATCATTTCGCATCGCATCAAAGTTAGCCTTCCTCCAATCAAACATCTCAACCCTAGGTCCAGTTCTGACCCTCCCCATAATTATATTGAAACTAATGGTATTGTGATCACTGGACCCGAAGTGCTCCCCAACGCATTCCTGCGCCTCCTGTCCCGTCTCATTTCATATAGCCATATAACCATATAACAAATACAGCGCGGAAACAGGCCATCTCGACCCTTCTAGTCCGTGCCGAACACATAATCTCCCATAGTCCCATATACCTGCGCTCAGATCATAACCCTCGATTCCCTTCCCATCCATATAACTATCCAATTTATTTTTAAATGACAAAAACGAACCTGCCTCCACCACCTTCACTGGAAGCTCATTCCACACAGCTACCACTCTCTGAGTAAAGAAGTCCCCCCTCATGTTACCCCTAAACTTCAGTCCCTTAATTCTCATGTCATGTCCCCTGTTTGAATCTTCCCTACTCTCAGTGGGAAGAGCTTCCTAACAGGAGGTCCAGCACTGCCCCTCATCTAGTAGGCGCCTCTATGTATTGCTGCAAAAAACTATCCTGCGTACATTTTACAAACTCCAAACCATCCAGCCCATTTACAGAATGTGTTTCCCAGTCTATATGTGGAAAGTTGAAATATCCCACAATCACTACCTTGTGCTTTCCACTAATATCTGCTATCTCCGTACATATTTGCTCTTCCAATTCTCGATCCCCATTTGGCGGTCTATAATACACCACTATAAGTGTTGCTACACCTTTCCCACTTCTCAGTTCCACCCAGATAGCCTCCCTAGATGAGCCCTCCAATCTAACCTCCCAAAGCACTGCTGTAATATCTTCCCTGACTAGCAAAGCAACACCTCCACCTCTTGCCCCCTCCAATTCTATCACACCTGAAGCAACGGAATCCTGGAATATTTAGTTTCCAATCACAGCCCTCCTGCAACCATGTTTCACTGATCGCCACAACATCATACTTCCAGGTGTCTATCCAGACTCTAAGCTCATCCACCTTTCTTACAATGCTCCTAGCATTAAAATATGCGCATTAAAAAAAAACCCTCTTATTCTCTGTTTATTTCCTTTTTCTTCTTTCTCCTCTTGTGTCCGAGTGCTTCCCTTTTCTGCTTCTTGCCTCCCATTATGTCTACTAGTTTTCTCTATTTTAGTCCCTCGCCCCAACCATTCTAGTTAAAGTCTCCCCAGTAGCCTTTGCAAATTTCCCCGCCAGGATATTGGTCCCCCTCGGGTTCAAGTGCAACCCATCCTTTCTGTACAGGTCCCACCTTCCCCAAAAGAAGTCCCAATGATCCAGAAACTTGAATTCCTGCCCTCTGCACCAGTCTTTCAGCCACGTATTTATCCTCCACCTCGCTCCATTCCTACTCTCATTGTCGCGTGGCAAGGTAGTAATCCTGAGATTGTTACCTTTTTGGTCCTTTTCCTTAACTCTCCTCCCAACTCCCTAAATCCTCCCATCTGGACCTCTTCCCTTTTCTTACCTATGTCATTGGTACCTATATGTACCACGACCTCAGGCTCCTCTCCCTCTGATTTCAGGTATCTTGGGCGCGTTGAGATACGTCCGAGACCTTGGCACCAGGGTGGCAGACCACCATTCTGGTCTCCCGACTGCGTCCACAGAATCGCCTATCCGACCCCCTAACAATAGAGTCCCCAGTTACTATGGCCCTCTTCTTTTGGTCCCTACCTTTCAGAGCAACAGGGCCGGCCTCTGTGCCGGAGGCCCGTCCGCTGTCGCTACCCCCGGGCAGGCTGTCACCCCCATCCGTACTCAAACAGGAGTACTTATTTGCAAGGTGTACTGATATTGGAGTACTCACTCGTCCCTGCCGCTGTCCCTTGCCCTTCTTTAGCGTGACCCACATGTCTCTCTCCCGTGGTTTTGGAGTGACCACCCCAGTATAACTCCTGTCTATGACCTCCTCACTCTCCCTGACCAGACAGAGGTCATCGAGCTGCTGCCCCAGGATCCTAATACGGTCCTAAAATGGAGGGCCATCCGACACCTTGACCTCCCACATCTGACATCCGGAACAGTACACGGCTCTGGTTGTCATTCTCCCGCCTTACCTTGGATCGGATACTGGGGAGACTTTAAACTGGAATGGTTGGGGCGAGGGACTCAAATAGAGAAAGCTAGTAGACAGAATGTGAGGCAGGAAGCAGAAAAGGGAAGCACTCGGGCACGTGGAGAAAGAAAAAAAAGGAAATAAATAGAGAATAAGAGGCGGGGGGATTCTTAAATGTGCATATTTTAATGCTAGGAGCATTGTAAGAAAGGTGGATGAGCTTAGAGTCTGGATCGACACCTGGAAGTATGATGTTGTGGCTATCAGTGAAACGTGGTTGCAGGAGGGCTGTGATTGGAAACTAAATATTCCAGGATTTCGTTGCTTCAGGTTTGAAAGAATTGGAGGGGCAAGAGGTGGAGGTGTTGCATTACTAGTCAGGGAATATATTACAGCAGTGGTTTGGCAGGATAGATTGGGGGGCTTATCTAGGGAGGCTATTTGGGTGGAACTGAGAAGTGGGAAAGGGGTAGCAACACTTATAGGGGAGTATTATAGACTGCCAAATGGGGATCGAGAATTGGAAGAGCAAATATGTAAGGATATAGCAGATATTAGTAGTAAGTACAAAGTAGTGATTGTGGGAGATTTCAACTTCCCACACATAGACTGGGAAACACATTCGGTACATGGGCCGGATGGTCTGGAGTTTGCAAAATGTGTGCAGGATAGATTTTGCAGCTATACATAGAGGCACCTACTAGAGGAGGGGCAGTGTTGGACCTCCTGTTAGGAAATGAGACTGGACAGGTGGCGGTGGTATGCGTTGGGGAGCACTTCGGGTCCAGTGATCACAATACCATTAGTTTCAATATAATTATGGAGAGGGTCAGAACTGGACCTAGGGTTTAGATTTTTGATTGGAGAAAGGCTAACTTTGATGAGATGCGAAACGATTCAAAAGGAGTGAACTGGGACATTTTGTTTTATGGGAAGGATGTGGAGGAGAAATGGAGGACATTTAAAGGGGACATTTTAAGAGTACAGAATCTTTATGTTCCTTTTCGGTTGAAAGGAAACAGTAAAAAGTGGAAGGAGCCCTGGGTTTCAAGGGAAATTGGACATCTTGTTCGTAAAAAGGGGGAGATCTACAATAATTATAGGCAGCATGAAGTAATGGGGTGCTTGAGGATTATAAGGAATGTAAAAAGAAATAAATTAGAAAAGCTAAAATAAGACATGAAAAAAAAAATTAGAAAAGCTAAAATAAGACATGAAAAAAAAAAATTAGAAAAGCTAAAATAATACATGAGCTTGCTTTGGCAAGGAAGGTGAACGTAAATCCAGACGGTTTATACAGCTATATTAATAGCAAAAGGATAACGAGGGATAACATTGTCCATTTGGAGAGTCCAAGTGGACAGCTATCTGCAGAGCCAAAGAGATGGGGGAGATATTGTGCAATTTATTTTCGCCAGTATTCACCAAGGAGAAGGTCATTGAATCATGTGAGGTAATGGAAACTAGTAGCGTAGCTATTAGTTTCAAAGTAAAATAAGTACTGACACTTTTGAAAAATGTAAAAGTGGATAAGTCTCCAGGTCCTGACAGGATATTCCCTAGGACATTGAGGGAAGTTAGCGTAGAAATAGCCAGAGCTATGATAGAAATATTTCAAATGTCATTAGAAACGGGAATAGTCCCCGAGGATTGACGTACTGCGCATGTTGTTCCATTGATTAAAAAGGGTTATAAGAGTAAACCTAGCAATTATAGGCCTGTCAGTTTGACTTCAGTGGTGGGCAAATTAATTGAAAAGATACTTAGAGATAATATATATAAGCATCTGGATAAACAGGGTCTGATTAGGAACAGTCAGCATGGATTTGTGTCTGGGTGAACAGTTTTAAATAGCTGGGAGTCCACATCTCCGAGGATATGACATGGGCATCACACGCCTCAGCACTCGTGAGTAAGGCAAGGCAGCGCCTTTACCACCTCAGACAATTGAGGAAATTCAGAGTGTCTCCGAGGATCCTCCAGTGCTTCTACGCAGCGGCGGTGGAAAGCATCTTGTCCGGGAACATTACCATTTGGTTTGGGAATTGCTCTGCCAAGGACAAGAAGGCTCTGCAGAGAGTAGTGCGTTCGGCCGAACGCACTATGGGAATTTCACTCGCCCCTCTGCAGGGACTATACAACAGGAGGTGCAACTCCAGAGCAAATAAAATCATGGGAGACCCCTTCCACCCCTGCAACGGACTGTTCCAGCTGCTACGGTCAGGCAAACGCCTCTGTTGCCATGCGGTGAGAACGGAAAGGTTGAGAAGGAGTTTTTTCCCAGAGGCAATTCGGACTGTAAACGCCTATCTCACCAGGGACTAACTCTACTGAACGTTTTTCCTTCCATTATTTATTATGTAAAAGAATATGTGTGTTATGATTGTGTTTATAATTTGTTTGGTTGTTTTGTTGTTTGTCTTTTGCACAAAACGTCCGCGAGCATTGCCACTTTAATTTCACTGCACAACTCGTATGTGTATGTGACAAATAAACTTGACTTGACTTGACTTGACTTGACTTGACTTGACTTGACTTGACTTGACTTGACTTGGAACGTCATGTTTGACTTACCTTCTTGAATTTTTTGAAGAGGTTACTAGGTAAATTGATGAGGGTAAAGCTGTGGATGTTGTCTATATGGACTTTAGTAAGACTAGGTTAAGAAGGTTCAACTGTTGGGTATAAATGCAGTAGTAGCAAGATGGATTCAACAGTGGCTGAATGGGAGAAGCCAGAGGGTAATGATGGATGGTTGTTTGTCGGGTTGGAGGCAGGTGACTAGTGGGATGCCTCAGGGATCGGTGTTGGGTCCTTTGTTGTGTGTCATGTACATCAATGATCTGGATGAAGGTGTGGTAAATTGGATTAGTATGTATGCAGATGATACCAAGATAGGTGTGGATAATGAAGAGGATTTCCAAAGTCTACAGGGTGATTTAGGCCATTTGGAAGAATGTGCTGAAAGATGGCAAATGAAGTTTAATGCTGATAAATGTGAGGTGCTACACCTTGGGAGGCCAAATCAAAATAGGACGTACATGGTAAATGGTAGGGAATTGAAGAATACAGTTGAACAGATGGATCTGGGAATAACCGTGCATGGTTCCTTGAAGGTGGAATCCCATGTAGGCAGGGTGGTAAAGAAAGCTTTTGGTATGCTAGCCTTTATAAATCAGAGCATTGAGTATAGAAGCTGGGATGTAATGTTAAAATTGTACAAGGCATTGGTGAGACCAAATCTGGAGTATGGTGTACAATTTTGGTCGCCCAAGTATAGGAAGGATGTCAACAAAATAGAGAGAGTACACAGGAGAGTTACTAGAATGTTGCCTGGGTTCCAACAACTAATTTACAGAGAAAGGTTGAACAAGTTAGGTCTTTATTCTCTGGAGCGCAGAAGGTTAAGGGGGGACTTGATGGAGGTCTTTAAAATGATGAGAGGGATAGACAGAGTTGATGTGGATCAGCTTTTCCCTTTGAGAATAGGGATGATTCAAACAAGAGGACATGACTTCAGAATTAAAGGACAGACGTTTAGGGGTAACATGAGGGGAAACTTCTTTACTCAGAGAGTGGTAGCGGTGTGGAATGAGCTTCCAGTGGAATTGGTGGAGGCAGGTTCGTTGGTATCATTTAAAAAGAAAATGGATCGGCATATGGATGAGAAGGGAATGGAGAGTTATGTTATGAATGCGGGCAGGTGGGACTAAGGGAAAAGGTTGTTCGGCACGGACTTGTGGGGCCGAGATGGCCTGTTTCCGTGCTCTAATTGTTATATGGTTATATGGTTATATGGATACAAGAATAATACAGTAGAAACTGCTGGGGAAAATCGGCAGGTTTCTGACTCACAACAGCTGTTCCCTCTTGACCTCTAAACGTTACCTTAATTATATAAATAAAAAGCAATGTACGTTTACTAAAGCACTGTACACTTAGCTTACTGTACCTTTACTAAAGCACTGTACATTTAGCCCACTGTACCCTTGGCTCACTGTACCTTTATTAAAGCATTGTACCTTTAACCAGAAAGCAGAAATGCCAACCTGAGGTTGCACCCAATCAGCTGCTTCCTCTTAGTCTGCTTCCACCAATCAGCGGCTCCCTATGGAGTGTGGAACGATACAGATTTCGGCCCTGACCCTCCTCCACTCGCTCCAACGGTTCCCGGCCCTCTGTGAAAGCAAGCTACGCGCTCGATTTAAATATTCACAGCCCTGACACTCCTCCACTAGCTCCAACAGTTCCGGGGCCTCTGTGAAAGCAAGCCCCGCGCTCGATTTAAATACTCACAGCCCTGACCCTCCTCCACTAGCTCCAACAGTTCCGGGGCCTCTGTGAAAGCAAGCCCCGCGCTCGATTTAAATACTCACAGCCCTGACCCTCCTCCACGCGCTCCAACGGTTCCCGGGCCTCTGTCATTTAGGTCATTTTGTTCAAAGCTGGTTAACATATTAGCAAATTGCTGGATAAGGCCAGGGAGTCAAAGATGAACTCATGGGGGGTCGTTCTGCAAGATTCCATAACGAAGAAATAAAATGTATTCGACTGAGTTAAAATGTTTATTTCCGAATGTATTCCTGCAAACATTTCTCATATGAACGTCAGATGTTTACCAAAAAGACGGTGGCCACGGTAAATTAATTGTTGTTCAACATATTCTTCATTTTATTCCCAAAACACGGAGTGACAGCTGACAATCAATGTTGGATTAACGCAGGTGGGCAGACGACGAGGGCATATGTTTCATAATGGCGACCTGCCAGTAGTAACACCGTCAGTGAGAGAAGTGGAATTCCATCACAGTTGGCTGTTCGTGAAGGAAAGTGGTAGTGAATGAAGCAGGAATCCGAGGATTAAACTCTGCGTTTTTTTTCCGCGAGGGAACCCCCCAGTGGAGTTCCCTCCCCGCAGGGATTGTCCCCTTTTACATCGGGGAACTTGGGTGGAGGATGCTACACCGCTGAGTCCCTTGCAATAAATTTCTATTCTGGTTCAGATACTAGCCAGACGCCTGCCACCTTTGCGGGCTGGATGAATCTGCGTTCCATGTAGAAAATGAATGTGTGAGGTTCCAATATATAAATGAGCAGTTGATTGACTCCTGGCTGCCCTTCACACCCACCATCCTTATATTTTGATACTCGGAGCTTCGGGGAAAGGGTAGTCGGGCTGAAGGGTTGCTTCTGGGCTGGTCAAGCTCGTAATCCACGAGTCGTGGCGCCAGTTGAAGAAGACCGCCCGACCCGGCTGTCTGTCCCGTTTCTGGGCTTAGGTCTGCGCCTGGGTGGTACTAGAGAGGGACTACACGCTGATCAACGGCACCCTGTGGGATTTCTGGGACTATTGGGGACCTCGCGGTTTGGAATGCATCTTTATTGAGGATGGTAAAATAGTTATTTATTAAATAGGTATTAAGTATATTTAATCTACTGGTATTATTGCGTTGAGTCTGTTTGTATTGTTTTGTAATACATTATTTACAACAATTGATTACAATAAATGTATCATTGCTCAAAGTAAAGGGCCAAACATTACGGATGTGGGTTAAGTTCGGTTGTGTTGAGTTTTGTGAGGTTTGCTTACCGTTAATTTAATTGAGTTTAGATTCGTTTAGATTACTTGTGTTTAAATTAGTTTAGATAAGTGCAGTACATTGCCGTTTTGTGCAATTTAATTTAGTTTAATAGAACGCAATTCAGTTTAGCTGGGTTTGGTTCAGTTTGATTTAGTTCTGTTTAATAAGCTGCAGCAAGTACTCACAAATCTGGGAATAATTCCGGTAATCATACACTGTTTCTAAAATATCCACATCCTTCTTATACTAGGGAGACCTTAACTGAACGCAATATACCCTAAACAAATTACTGTGTGGCTGCCTCATGACTTTTATGACTATGGAATTTATTTTTAAGTTGGGAATGTTTAGCCCCGATCTGAGAACATGTTGTCTTGGACCCTTTTCTCCATGAATGCAAGTTGATCTGTTGAGTGTTTGACATTCACTGTTTATTTACTCAATTATCCACAAACGTCTTACCATTATATGTGCACAATTGAGTCCTTTAGTTCAAAGCTGGATACAATATTAGCAAATGGCTGCACTAGGCCAGAGAGTGAAAGATTAACTCATGAGGGGTCATTCTCCAAGATTCCATAACTAAGAATTAAGCTGTATTTGACTCGAGTTAAAATGTTTATTCCCGAATCAATTCCTACAAAGATTATTCAGACCAGTTGTTTTTCTCCAATAGGAACGTCAGATGCAAACGAAAAAAACGGTGGCTACGGTATATTTATTGTTGTTCAATTTATGTTTCGTTTTATTTCCAAAACACTGAAGGATAGATGAAGTAAATGTTGGAATAACGCTGGTGGTCAGAGGACCAGGGGTAATGTTTCATGTCGCCGACCTGCCTGTAGAAACGCCACTAGTGAAAAGAGTGGAATTCCATCACAGTTGGCTGTTCACGGGGGAAAGGGGTAGTGAATAAAGCAGGAATCCGCGGAATAAGCGCTGAGCATTTTGTCCATGGGACAGCCCCCCAGTGGAGTTCCCCCTACGCAGTGATTATCCCCCTTCGCACCAGGATGAATCCCATGCAATCTGTTCCTATTCCGGTTCACAGACTCGCCAGACGCCTGCCACTTTTGCGGACTGGATGAGTCTGTGTTCCACGTGGAGAAGGAGTGTGTGAGTTTGCGGCCTCGGTTTCAATATCTATAGGGTTTGCTCCTAGATTAGGCCAAATTGGTGATCAGCGGAAAATGACTGCGCCCGAAGCGGCTGCCTTTCCCATTTCTGGGATTACGTCTGCGCCTGGGTAGTACTAGAGAGCGTGTGCGGACGTGTCGCCGGCGGTCGAGAAGCCGAAGCGAAGAAGTGGACGCCAAATAACCGAATGGAAACAACACCGAAACGCCAACTAACCGAAAGGATGGGACGCTTAAATGAAATATTTTCCCATACCTCCGCTCCATCCGACTACAGCCCACGGAGCGTGGCCGTGGGAGAGTGTGGGCTGTCCCGAGGGATGCGCAGCTTCGCTCGCTTACAACTTGGTGCTTGGTGCTTGATGCTTGGCCTGTGTGGGAAAATTACCCTCACCCTCCCGCCGGTGGACACTGGCGGGTGGGAGTCATTTTCCCATACAAGCCATAGGCGACTGGGTAATCTCAACCCGAGCACCAATTTGTAAGAGCCGAAGGAGCGTACCATCGGGGCACCCCTCCCCCCCCCCCCCCCCCCCCCCCCCCCCCCCCACCACTATCCCCCGACCACGGCTGCTCTCCGCCTCATCTCCCCCATGCGGCCGCACTGTGACGGGCTGTGGGTCTGGTGGAGCACATGTGTTGGACCGGGCTTGTCCCTCAGCTCACCCAGAGTCACTGACCGCGATGCACCGCCAACGGATTCCAGCCCCCAAACCAGGGCGACCCCACCCCCCCCCCCCCCCCCCCCCCCCCACGACCCCCGGACTCTGACACCCACACCGGGTGGTTCACCCACACCACAGCCGCGGGGTCAGTCAGCTCGTGGCCTAGTAAATCGCTTTTAAAACACGGGGGGCCACACGTTCCCTGGCGGGCACATGACAAATCTGCATGACAACGAACACTTTTATATCCTCCCACTTCCACTCCCCGAGGTTTGCGCTTTTTCAGCCGCTTTCAACTTGGTGCTTGGTTTCGGATTTCACCTATGCGGACTCCAAAGGAGGGAGGATGGGGTCATTTCCCACACAAGCAATAGGTGACTGGGCAATCTGAACCCAAGCACCAAGTTGTAAGCGGCGGAAGATGCGCATCCCTCGGGACAGCCCCCAATCTCCTACAGACACCGTGCACGGGCTAGAGGTCGGATGGAGCGGAGATGTGGGACAATATGCATCCCTCCTCAGTGATGTGATGAACGAAATATGCACTATCCAAATTACTGTGCGGTTGCCTCATGACTCTCCGGACTATGGGATGTATTTCTAGGTTGGAAGGGTGTGGTCCAAATCTGAGAACATAGTATCCTACATTTTCATTCTCCATCAATGTAAATTAATTGTTGTTGAATATATTCTTCATTTTATTTCCAAAACACTGAAGTACAGGTGATAGCCAATGTTCGAGTAACGTAGAAGGACCAGGGTTAATGTTTCATATAGACGACATACCAGTAGACTTCCCGCCAGTGAGATAATCCTAATTCACTCACGGTTGGTTCTTCGTGGAGGGCAGGGGTTGTAAATGACACGGGAATGCGAGGTTTATGCATTGTGTCTTTAGTCCATGAAAGCCCCCCCCCCCCCCCCCCCCCCCCAGTGGAGGTCCCTCGACGCAGGGATTCTCCCCCTTTGTATCGGATACCTGGGGGTAGAGAGTACTTCATGAATGAGTCCCATGTAATCGGTTTCTATCGTGTTTCACAGACTTGCCAGCCGTCTGCCAGTTTTGCGGACTGGAGGAGTCTGTGTTTCACGTATATGAGGTGTGTGTGAGGTTGCTTCCTCTGTTCAAATATCTAAAGGGGCTGCTACTTGCCTTCTGGCTGCAGCACACATCCACCATTCCCATATTTGGATACCTTAATCATAGGGGACTGGTTAGGGCTTATGATGTCCTGGTTGGGTTACTCAATATGCAGTTAGACTTGGAAAATAAGCTTGGTTCAGGACACCAAGAAAGAGAGTTTGTAGAATGCTTCCGAGATGGATTCTTAGAATAGCTTGTAATGGAGTCGACCAGAGAAAAGGCAATTCTGGATTTAGTGTGGTGCAATGAACCAGATATGATGAAGAGAACTTGAGGTAAAGGAACCGCTTGGTGGTAGTGATCATAATATGATTAGTTTTAATCTGCAATTTGAGAAGGATAATGTTCAATCGGAAGTGGCAGTGATGCAGTTGAACAAAGGGGACTATGAAGGCATGAGAGGGGAGCTGGCCAAAGTAGATTGGAAAGGGATCCTAGCAGGAATGGCGGTGGAACAGCAATGGCAGGAATTTCTGGACATAATCCGGAAGACGCAGGATAATTTCATTCCAAAAAAGGAAAGATATTCTAAAGGAAGTAGGAGGCAATCGTGGCTGACAAGAGAAGTTAGGGATAGAATAAAACTAAAAGAAAAGATGTATAACACAGCAAAGAGTAGCCTGAAGCGAGAGGATGGGAGACTTTTATAGGGCAACAGAAGGAAACAAAACGGGCAATACGGGCTGAAAAGATGAAGTATGAAGGGAAGATGGCCAGGGATATAAAGAATGATAGTAAAAGACATGCTCAAGGTACCCAAATATGGGTCTGGTTGTTTTTTTTTTTTTGGTTTTGTTTTTGTTATGTTTAAAGTGTGTTTTTTTTTGGGGGGGGGGGGGGGGGGGGGGGGGTCAGTAAGGGGGAAGGGAATGGCAGGGGGGAACCGTCCTTCAGTCACTTCCTGACGAGGATGCGACTGTTATCTGAGTCGCGCCATCGACCCCCTTCTCGCGGCCTACTAACTGGATTTGCGCGGCCTTTCCTGCCGGACCGGACTAGAGATTCAGCAGCGGCGGCGAGGCGCTGGAAACATTGCGGTGCGGTGCGGGCAAGGCCTTACGTGGATCGCCCCTTGGAACCCCGGATGTTGGGCCGCTGCTCCAACATCACGGAGCTGAAGGTGCGGAGCTCCCAACGCAGGCGGCGCTGAAATCGACATCGACATCGCGTAGTCCAGGGACCTTTTGCCGGGGGGTCGCTAGTGCGAATCTCCGCCCAGCGCGGCCTGTGGACATCGGTGGAAGGTGGCCGATTCAGATTTCCAGGCCGCTGATGATGTTCTCGCGTTCGAAATCCGTAGCGGCGACTGCGGGGTATTCGGGAGGCCCCGACCACGGGTTAATATTGGGGATAATCGTTGAGGAGTCTGACTGGACTTTGGTTCCTTCCCTCACAATGGGGAACTTTGGTCCCGCTGTGGAGATGTTTGTGTTGTGGCCTACTGTGTTCTGTTTTTTTTTTGTGTTTTTTATTTACTTATTTATTATTATTTGTGTGAATAAGGGAGAAATAATTTCGGTGTCTCTTAATTGAAGACAATGCCAATAAATGAAATCAAATCAAATCTTCAGACCAGAGAATCATTGAGGAAGTCATGAGGGGTCATTCTCCAAGATTCCTTGGATGATAAATAAACTGTAGCCGACTGAGTTAAAATGGTCGTTTCTGAATTAAATCCTGCAAACATCATTCACGCCAGTCTGTTTCTCCAACAGGATACTAATCGTGATCTTGATATGATGACGATGGTGGCAATGGTAAATTTATTGTGGTTCAATTTATTCTTCACTGTTTTCACAAAACACGGAAGGACAGGTGACAGTCAATTTTTTTTTTAAATGCAGAAGGCCACAGGACGAAGTTTAATATTTCATGTCGACGGCCTGCCAGCAGAAACACTGTCAGAGAGAATTCTCTCACGTTTGGCTATTCATGGAGTGAAGGGATAATAAATTAAGCAGGAATCCTAGCATTCAACACTGCGGATATTAAATTGAAGGTACACAAAATTGCTGGAGAAACTCAGCGGGTGCAGCAGCATCTATGGAGCGAAGGAAATTGGCGACGTTTCGGGCCGAAACCCCTCCTTCAGACTGATGGGGGGGGGGGGGGGGGGGGGGGGGGGGAAGGAAAAAAAAAGGAGGAGGAGGATCCCGAGGGGCGGGGGGGATGAGACAGCTCGAGGGTTAAGGAAGGGGAGGAGACAGCGAGGGCTAGCAAAATAGGGAGAATTCAACGTTCATGCCATCAGGACGGAAGCTACCCAGGCGGAATATGAGGTGCTGTTCCTCCAATTTCCGGTGTTGCTCACTCTGGCAATGGAGGAGACCCAGGACAGAGAGGTCGGATTGGGAATGGGAGGGGGAGTTGAAGTGCTGAGCCACCGGGAGTTCAGGTAGGTTATTGCGGACTGAGCGGAGGTGTTCTGCGAAACGATCGCCCAACCTCCGCTTAGTCTCCCCGATGTAAATCAGCTGACATCTAGAGCAGCGGATGCAGTATATGAGGTTGGAGGAGATACAGGTGAACCTTAGTCGCACCTGGAACGACTGCTTGGGTCCTTGAATGGAGCCGAGGGGGGAGGTGAGGGGACAGGTGTTGCATTTCTTGCAGTTGCAACGGAAAGTGCCCGGGGAGGGGGTGGTACGGGAGGGAAGGGAAGAATTGACAAGGGAGTTGCGGAGGGAACGGTCTTTGCGGAAGGCAGACATAGGGGGAGATGGGAAGATGTGGCGAGTGGTGTGGTCACGTTGGAGGTGGCGGAAATGGCGGAGGATTATCTGTTGTATTTGCCGGCTGGTGGGGTGAAAGGTGAGGACCAGGGAGACTCTGCCCTTGTTGCGAGTGCGGGGATGGGGAGAGAGAGCAGTGTTGCGGGGTATGGATGAAACACTGGTCCGAGCCTCATCTATGGTGGCGGAGGGGAATCCCCGTTCCCTGAAGAACGAGGACATTTCCGATGCCCTGGTATGGAATGTCTCATGCTGGGAACATATGTGGCGTAGGCGGAGGAATCGGGAGTAGGGGATGGAGTCTTTACAGTGGGCAGGGTGGGAAGACATGTAGTCCAGATGGCCATGTCAGTCAGTTGGTTTGTAGTGTATGTCGGTCAGAAGTCTGTCCCCTGCGATGGAGATGGCGAGGTCAAGGAATGGTAGGGAAGTGCCGGAAATGGTCCAGGTGTATTGGAGTGCCGGATGGAAGTTGGTGGTGAAGGGGATGAAGTCAGTCAGTGGAACAGCCACTGAGGTTAGCAAGGCTGGGCAGACGGGCACTGGGACCCAGTGGAGTGGAGACCAGGAGAGAGGGAGTGAGCAGCGTGGAGGCTCCAGGCCCAGTGTAGAGTCCCGGCTCCAGGTAAGGCGACGGCTGTGGGTTGCTGGAGAGGGGTGGAGTGGCGCGGGCCACCGGACCCGATGGTCGGAGTCCAGTGGCGCGGGTCAACCGATCCGATGGTCGGAGTCCAGTTGTGCGGGTCAACGGACCCGATGGTCGGAGTCCAGTGGCGAGGGTCAACGGACCCGATGGTCGGAGTCCAGTGGCGCGGGTCAGCGGACCCGATGGTCGGAGTCCAGATAATAATTTGAGTTTGGTTGTGTTGGGCTGAGTTGAGTTTACTTGGGTTGAGTTGAGTTGAGATGAGAAAAGTTGACTTTAATTGAGTTGAGTAGTGTTGAGTTGAGTTGAGTTGAGTTGAGTTGAGTTGAGTTGAGTTGAGTTGAGTTGAGTTGAGTTGAGTTGAGTTGTGTTGAGTTGAGTAGTGTTGAGTTGAGTAGTGTTGAGTTGAGGTGACTTGAGTTGACTTGCGTTGAGTGAGTTGAGTAGAGTTGTGTTGAGTTGAGTAGTGTTGAGTTGAGTTGATTTGAGTTGAGTTGAGTTAATTTGAGTGTGGTGGACTTGATGTGAGTTAATTTGAGTGTGGTGGAGTGGAGTTGAGTTACGTTAAGTTAAGTTGGGTTGGGTTAAGTTGGGTTGAAATGTGTTGAGTTGTGTTGGGTCAAGTTAGGTTCAGTGGACTTTAAATTAGTTTAGTGTCGTTTAGTTTTGTGTAGTTTAGCACAGTTCAGTTTAGTTTAATTTGGTTTAGTTTAATTTAGTGCATTTGCGTTTGGATTATTTATTTATAGTTTCGTTTTGTTTAATGCTGTTCAGATTAGTGCAGTTGAGTTTAGCGCAGTTTGTTTTAGAACAGTTCAGTGCAATGCAACTAAGTTTAAATTAGTGTAGTTCAGTTTAGTTAAGTTTAGTGCCGTTCAGTTTAGTGCATTTTAGTTAATTTTATTTTTGTTTAGTGTTGTTTATCTTAGATCAATTTAGATTAGTTATACAGCATGGTAACGTGCTCTTCCACCCACTGAGTCCGCGCCAACCAACAATCAACCGTTCTCACTATTTTTGTTAACCCAGTTTAAATAACCTACAAACCTACACTTCATTGAAGTGTGGAAGGAAACTAAAGTACCCAGGGAAAATCCACGTGGTCACAGCGAGAGTGGACACATTCTGAACAGGCAGCACGCGTAGTCAGGATCGAACAAGGGGGGACGGGGGGACGGGAAGATGCTGGGGTCAATTATAAAAGGTCAAATAGCGGTACATTTGGATAGTAGTTGAAGTTGGAGAGCGGTTGGTTGGTCAGCATGGTTTTAGGAAAGGAAAATCATGCTTGACTAATGTTCTGGAGATTTTTGAGGATGCAACTAGGAGAGTAAGTGGATGTGAGCAGCTGGGGGCGGCATGTTGGAGTAGTCGCACTTTTCCACGCTCCCGACCTGTTCACCTCCAACTTTTATTATAGTTCAGCCTAAGTTTTATAACTACCCATAAATATTTAAACACCATTGACAGCAGCGTTAGCAGCCAGCTGCTAAAAACAAGAAAGCAGCGACCAGATCACGAACCACAAAGTGGTTCCCTTAAGCCCAATTTTGTAGCATGTGCAGTTGAAGAGCCTTTCAAGTATGATTACACATAAGCATTATATGGAAAAGTTGGTATAAAATAGCCACGAATCGTGGTGGATTCTTACCAGCCTCATACATTTCAAGACAGGGGTCTAGTATAATCAACAAGGCCGAGCGCTAGCGATTTTGTTGCTTTGGGAGGTGGAAATATTGGGAGTTAAGATCGGATATCTCCATGCGGATGCGAGGACAATGCACCTTGGTGCAATGGGCACACAAGGTTCAGTTGGGACATGGGGGATCTCAGGTCCGGGACTCAGCTTTGAAAGATGGTTAAGTGATATTTGTCCCACTTGTTTGTTGTGTTTGTACGTGTGTATGTATCCTTTTTTTAATTACTTACTCCCCCCCCCCCCCCCCCCCCCCCCCCCACATCCCCACACTCGGCAGCCGGCTTCGATGCGCTCTTCCGTCTCCACTTGCAGTACTACAGCGCTCTGCCCACTCGCTTGGATATAGCTAAGTATGGCCAACACAAACGATACTCTTAGATTTGTTTCGTGGAACGTGAGGGTGGGGGAGTCCTACCAAGACTGACAGGATCCTGGCCCACTTGCAACAGCTCAAAGGCGATATATTTTTTATTCAAGAGACCCACCATCGCAACAGGGAGGTAACACACCTTAAGAGAGGCTGGATTAGCCACTTATTTCACTCGAAATTGAAAGATAGGGCTAGAGGTACTGCTATCCTGATTCGTAAGAACGTTATGTTCGAACCAGAGAAAACTGTGGAGGACCCTGCTAGTCGCTTTGCAATGGTGTCTGGCAAACTGCAAGACACACCTGTCATGTACCTGTTTTGGGGTAAGGGGGGACTGAACAAAAGGGACGGATTGCATCTTAACAGGTGTGTGACAGGCATTCTGGCAGGCAGGTTTGCCACTGCTACAGGGGTGGTTTTAAACTGAATAAGGGGCGTGGGGTGTCGAATGGGATAGTGGAGGATGGAGTTAAAGAGACAGGGTTTCTTAAATGTGTGAGCGTAGAGACAGAGGGTTGTAAAGTGAGCGTATAAGCAATAGGTAGCAAGGTGAAAAGTAAACGCGGCTGGCCGGCAAATCAGGGCAAAAATCAAAAAGGGCCACTTTTCAGCATAATAGTATAAGGGGTAAGAGTGTAGTAAAAACAAGCCTGAAGGCTTTTGTCTCAATGCAAGGAGCATTCGTAATAAGGTGGATGAGATGAATGTGCAGATAGCTATTAATGACTATGATACTTTTAAATCTCTCCCTGCACGGGAGACCCGACCTTTTCTTGTCGGGTCTCCGTTGTCGTCGGGGCTGCAATGAGGAGCGTCCTCCAACAGAAGAAGACCGGGGACTCTGGTGCCGACTCACCTCATCGTCGCGAAGCTGGCCGAGTCCAGAGCGGGTGGAGCGGTGGTGGAGCGCTGCTGCTGCTGCTGCTGCTGCTGCTGCTGCTGCTGCTGCTGCTGCTGCTGCTGCTGATGCTGATGCTGATGCTGATTCGGAGGCTGCAACTGGGGTCTGCGGACGGCGGCACCGGGAGTCCCTGGAGGGAGACCGCTTTTCAGGGCTCTCGCAACGGCGACTTCTCCCGCCCGAGTTGCGGGGTCGAAGAGCTCCTGGAGCGGGGCCTAACATCACCGCCCCGCGCGGCTTGGAATGGCCGCGGGACTCTGCGAGCGCACGCCGGGGGCTCCAACATCAAGACCCGGTGAGCGATCTTGCACCACCCGGCGTGGCTTTAATGGCCGCGGGACAATCGCCATCGCCAGCCGGGGGCTTTGACTTTGACTCTGACATCGGGGGGGGGGGGGGGGGGAGTGCAGTGGAGAGATGTAAATGTAAATTGTAAATTATGTTGTGTCTTGGGTCTATTTGTTTGTAATGTATGGCTGCAGAAACGGCATTTCGTTTGGACCTCAAGGGGTCAAATGACAATTAAATTGACTCTTGTCTTGACTCTTGTAAAGGCCACCTAACAGTAGTAGTGGAGTTGGCGATGGCATCAAACAGGAAATTAGAAATGCGTGCAACAAAGCTAAAAGAGTTATAATGGGTGACTTCAATCTACATATAGATTGGGTGAATAAAATTGGCAGGGGTGCTGAGGAAGATGATTTCTTGTAATGTATGCGGGATAGTTTTCTAAAGCAACATGTAGAGTAACCAACGAGCGAGCAGGCTATTCTAGACTGGGTATTGAGTAATGAGGAAGGGTTAGTTAAGTCTTGTTGTGCATTGCCCCTTGGGCAATAGTGACCATAATATGGTTGAGTTCTTCTTTACGATGGAGAGTGACATAATTAATTCAGAAACAAGGGTTCTGAACTTAAAGAAAGGGAACTTTGAGGGTATGAGACGTGAATTGGCCAATATAGACTGGCAATTGATTATTCAAGGGTTGACTGTGGATAGGCAATTGAAGGCATTTAACGTCTGCATGGATGGACTACAAAAATTGTTCATCCCAGTTTGGCAAAATAATACATTAGGGAAGGTAGTGCATCCTTGGATAACAAGGGACATCAGGGATAGTATCAAAAAAAAGATGAAACATACAAATTAGCCAGTAAAAGCAGCATACCAGAGGACTTGGAGAAATTCAGAGTCCAACAGAGGAGGACAAAGGGCTTAATTAGTAAATGGGAAAAAAAGGTTATGAAAGAAATCTGGCAACGAACATAAAAACGGACTGCAAAAGTTTTTATAGATATGTGAACAGGTGAATTGATCATGGGGGACCAGGACATGGCAGACAAGTTGAATAACCACTTTGGTTCTATCTTCACTACGGAAGACATAAATAATATGCCAGAGGAAATAGCAGGGGATCGGGGGTCAAATGAGATGGAGGAACTGAGTGAAATCTAGGTTAGCCGGGAAGTGGTGTTAGGTAAATTGAATGAATTAAAGGCCGATAAATCCTCAGGGCCTGATAGGCTGCATCCCAGAGTACTTAACGAAGTAGCCCCAGAAATAGTGGATGCATTAGTGATAATTTTTCAAAACTCTTTAGACTCTGGAGTAGTTCCTGAGGATTGGACGGAGAGAGAAAAGGGGGAATTAAAAAAGGAGGGAGAGGGAGAACGGGGAATTACATACCAGTTAGTCTAACGTCGGTAGTGGGGAAGCTGCTAGAATCGGTTATTAAAGATTTGATAGCAGCACATTTGGAAAGTGGTGAAATAATTGGACAAAGTCAGCATCGATTTATGAAAGGTAAATCATGTCTGACGAATCTTATATAATTTTTCGTGGATGTAACGAGTAGAGTGGAGAATGGAGAACCAGTAGATGTGTTATATCTGCACATTCAGAAGGCTTTAGCCAAGGTCCCACATAAGAGATTAGTATAGAAACTTAAAGCACACGGTATTGGGGGTTCAATATTGATGTGGATAGAGAACTGGCAGGCAGACAGGAAGCAAAGAGTAGGAGTAAACGGATCCTTTTCCGAATGGAAGGCAGTGACCAGTGAGGTACCGCAGGGCTCAGTGCTGGGACCCCAGCTATTTACAATATATATTAATGATTTGGACGAGGGAATTTAATGAAAGAGGGCAGTGTAAGCTGTGAGGAGGAAGCCTGGATGCTGCAAGGTGACTTGGATAGGCTGGGTGAGTGGGCAAATGCATGGCAGATGCAGTATAATGTGGATAAATGTGGGGTTATCCACTTTGGTGGCAATAACAGGAAACTAGACTATTATCTGAATGGTGGCCGATTAGGAAAAGGGGAGATGCAACGAGACCTGTGTGTCATGGTACACCAGTTATTGAAAGTAGGCATGCAGGTGCAGCAGGCAGTGAAGAAAGCAAATGGTATGTTAGCATTCATAGCAAAATGATTTGAGTATAGAAGCAGGGAGGTTCTACTGCAGTTGTGGATAGTCTTGGTGATACCACACCTGGAGTGTTGCATACCGTTTGGGTCTCCTAATCTGAGAAAGTACACTATTGCCATAGAGGGAGTACATAGGAGGTTCAGCAGACTGATTCCTGGGATGTCAGGACCTTCATATGAAGAGAGCATGGATAGACTCGGCTTGTACTCGCTAGAATTTAGAAGATTGCGGGGGGATCTTATGGAAACTTACAAAATGTTTAAACTTACAAATTTACAATCTTCCGGCATCTACCAGGCTAGATGCAGGACGATTGTTCCCGATGTTGGGGAAGTCCAGAACAAGGGGTCACAGTTTATGGATGGGGGGAATCTTTTAGGGCCGTGATTAGAAGAACATTTTTCACACAGACAGTGGTGAATATCTGGAATTATCTGCCACAGAAGGTAGTTGATGCCAATTCATTGGCTATATTTAAGAGGGAGTTAGATGTGGCCATTATGTATAAATTGATCAGGGGGTATGGAGAGACGGCAGGTACACTACACTGAGTTGGATGATCAGCCATGATCATATTGAATGCCGGTGCAGGCTCGAAGGGCCGAATGGCCTACTGCTGCACCTATTTTCTATGTTTCTATGTTTCTATGTATGCACCAGTCATTGAAAGTAGGTGCAACAGGCAGTGAAGGAAACGAATGGTATGTTAGCATTCATAGCAAAATGATTGCTTTGAATGCTATGGTGAATGGCTGTTTGTCAGGTTGGAGGCCAGTGACGAGTGGGGTGCCACAGGGATCTGTGTTGGGTCCACTGTTGTTTGTCATGTACATCAATGATCTGGATGATGGTGTGGTAAATTGGATTAGTAAGTATGCAGATGATACTAAGATAGGTGGGGTTGCGGGTAATGAAGTAGAGTTTCAAAGTCTACAGAGAGATTTATGCCAGTTGGAAGAGTGGGCTGAAAGATGGCAGATGGAGTTTAATGCTGATAAGTGTGGGGTGCTACATCTTGGCAGGACAAATCAAGTTCCCTGAAAGTGGAATCTCATGTAGATAGGGTGGTAAAGAAAGCTTTTGGTGTGCTGGCCTTTATAAATCAGAGCATTGAGTATAGAAGTTGGGATGTCAAATTGTAAAATTGTACAAGGCATTGGTGAGGCCAATTCTGGAGTATGGTGTACAATTTTGGTCGCCTAATTATAGGAAGGATGTCAACAAAATAGAGAGAGTACAGAGGAGATTACTAGAATGTTGCCTGGGTTTCAGCAACTAAGTTACAGAGAAAGGTTGAACAAGTTAGGGCTTTATTCTTTGGAGCGCAGAAGGTTAAGGGGGGACTTGATAGAGGTTTTTAAAATGATGAGAGGGATAGACAGAGTTGACGTGGAAAAGCTTTTCCCACTGAGAGTAGGGAAGATTCAAACAAGGGGACATGACAAGAGAATTAAGGGACTGAAGTTTAGGGGTAACATGAGGGGGAACTTCTTTACTCAGAGAGTGGTAGCTGTGTGGAATGAGCTTCCAGTGAAGGTGGTGGAGGCAGGTTCGTTTTTATCATTTAAAAATAAATTGGATGGTTATATGGATGGGAAGGGGATGGAGGGTTATGGTCTGAGCGCAGGTATGTGGGACTAGGGGAGATTATGTGTTCGGCACGGACTAGAAGGGTCGAGATGGCATGTTTCCGTGCTGTATTTGTTATATGGTTATATGGTTATATGATTTGAGTATAGGAGCAGGGAGGTTCTACTGCAGTTGTATATGGTCTTGGTGAGACCACACCTGGAGTATTGCGTACAATTTTGGTCTCCCAATCAGAGGAAGGACATTCTTGCCACAGATGGAGTACAGGGAAGGTTCAGCAGACTGATTCCTGGGATGTGAGGACTTTCATATGAAGAAAGACTGGATAGACCCGGGTTGTACTCGCTAGAATTTAGAAGATTGAGGGGGTATCTTCTAGAAACTCACAACATTTTTAAAGGGTTGAACAGGCTAGATGCAGGAAGTTTGTTCCCGATGTTGGGGAAGTCCAGAACAAGGGGTATGAAGATAAAGGGGAAATATTTTAGGACTGAGATGAGCAAAACATGTTTACGCGGTGAGTGGTGAATCTCTGGAATTATCTGCCACAGAATGTAGTTGAGGCCAGTTCATTGGCTATATTTAAGAAGGAGTTAGAAGTGGCCCTTGCGGCTAAGGGGATAAAAGGGTATGGCGAGAAAGCAGGTACAGGATACTTAGTTGGATGATCAGCCATGATCATATTGAATGACGGTGCAGGCTCGAAGGGCCGAATGGCCCACTCCTGCACCCATTTTCTATGTTGATATGTTTCTTTCTTCGTTGTTTTAACAGTTTGTGTTAAATGTATGTTTTAGTGTCATTTAGCTTGTTTATGTGGAGCTTCGATGGCCCGGACGGGTGGGTTCGACTGCCCCAACCGCGGAATAATAAAGAGTCAAGAAGTTTGAACTATATTGCCTTCCATCACAGTGAGGAATATGGGGAGTCCGCTGTGGTGGATGTTTATGTTAACTTTTATGTAGTTGTGTGTCTTGTTGTGTTTTTATTGTAATGGCTGTATGTTAATACGGATATCACTGTACCTTAATTGGTAGACGGACAATAAACAACGAGTGAAACCTTTGAAATGGGACCAGCAATGATGGGCATATTGGTCAGCTTGAGCGTTGGGCGGAAGGGTCTGCTTACTCGCTCGATGACTCTAAGATCGTTGTTGGCGTCCTTGCATCCTTCCCTTGTGTGTTTCCCTGTTGAAAACTTAAAACTTAGATACAGAACAGGCTGAGCAGGTGTTGACAGATGTAAAAAACAAACTCAGGGCAATCTCATGAGGCATTTCAGAAATACCAGATAAACAGAATTTCACAACTGGTTTAAAGTAGCAGAATTAATGTGCAGCTGGGAGAAATGTAATTGACAACATCAGAATTTCGTGAGGTATAAATAAACGCGAGCGGGGACCATGAGCTATTGGCACTGACGATCTACCTGGGACCCTTGTCGGTAAAGGCGACATATTTATGTCCATCCGTCATCAGCGATGGCGGTTAGTGACTGGCAGCGGATACGTACACTTTTAAATGTCAAATATTACTTTAATTACAGCATTACAGTAATCGGACTGCTCAGTAAGTTGTTGCATCTACTTGCCATTTAACAGCGTTGAAGGGTTGTATTTTGCAAATGTTCCTTCCGGACAGGAGAGTTAAGATTTGACCGGGGTTTATCAATCTATATTTTCTGCCGCACAAATACTCCACAGCAGGTCGCTAAGTTTACTTCCAGAAGTTGCATATTGTGTACTGTGTTATTAGATACCGGTTAGGAGATGTCAGTTTGAGTAAGCGTTGCGGGTTGTCTGCGCTTGATGCGAACGGTGAACTGCAGGGGGTCGCCGATGGGAGGGGGAGATGAAACACTCGGAATGTTTCAGAAAGAGGCGCAGTTGGCGGTACCTGCGCGGCTCCCAATGTGATGTGTTGTATAAAGTTCAAGCCAGTTTGCGACTGCATGTAAGAATTTGATCATTCGATACACATGCCAATTGCACACTTTCCACAACTCCACATTCACAATATATTTATTTGAAAATGTATTCAGTGTAAGTGTATCCCAGTTTATGCCATGTTGATAGTTGTGTCGTTATGAGATAGGTGAAAGATTGTATGTGAGTGTTTTCGCATTTGTTATAGTAAATTAATCAGCAGCTTCCTCTGTTTAGTAGATGTTTGTTGCATGGCTTGTGAGAGCAGATATGAGGGGGTTACCTGCTCATATAACCACTTGTCGAGCGTTCCCGATGTGTCGTGGGCCTACCTTGACGAAACACCAGTGACGGGAGGTGCCACCTGATAAATTCATTGATATGCTTGCATCTACACCACCAATGTTTCTTATGCGCTTGTTAACACGCAGGAATCTGATTGTTGCATATGGTCCTTAGCATAAGTTGGTATCATCAGTTTAGATAATAGTTTAGCGGTGGGCTTGGTTTTCTATGTTGAGCCCTTCGCCTCGTATTATAGCACCTACTTGTTGTTTAATTGTAATTGACCCGACGGACGTGATCTATTCTGGATCTCAAGGTGAATGGACATTTTTCTCGGGTGGCTGCCATACCGCAGGACAGCAGTGGGGGTCGGGGCTGTACCATGATCAGCATCATTGAGAGCACCTTGTACATGATGACCAGATTCAAAAGCTGCATCTGTTCATGTCCTCACAGGTAATTTAGTGGCGATTATCGTTATTGGACGAGGAAAGTGCGGGCTGTCTCGATGCATCACCCACTATATGGTGGCGATGGCGGCAGCAGATCTATTGGCCGTCTTCTGCAACGTGGCGATATTTTACCTTTACGCTGCGATTTTTCGGTACACACACACTATTGCATGCACCCTACAATACGTGGTGGCTTATGTGTCCCTGGACTGCTCAGTCTGGTTAACTGTCGCTTTTACATTTGATCGCTTTGTGGCCATTTGTTGCCAGGACTTCAAGACCCGGTACTGCACGGTAAGAATCGCCAGGGTGGCGATAGCAACAGTGTATGTTGTGAGTTTAATACGGAACATCCCCTACTACTTTGCATTTTATTCTTATGAAATATACCAGCCCGTTGGATGCATGGAAAAGCCGGAATATTTTTCCCACCCTGGATGGCTTGCTTTCGCTTGGATTCACAACATTTTAACCCCTCTGCTTCCGTTTTTCATTATTGTGTCGCTTAATATCCTGACGGTCAAATCGATCATGGTGGCGAACCGAGCCCGCAGGAAGCTCCGCGCTCACGCCAGTGGCGAAAAACAGGAGGACCCGGAAATGGAGAGTCGAAAGAAATCGATCATTTTACTCTTCTGTGTGTCCGGCAGTTTCATTCTCCTGTGGCTGACGGACGTGATTACCTTTATTTATACGCATATTGCCAACATACACTATGTCCCAAACTGGGCTCATCCCTTATCAATGGCAAATGCAGCCGGGAACATGCTTAAAATTCTGAGTTCGTGCACGAACTCGTGTATTTATGTGGTGACCCAGTCTAAGGTCAGAGACGAACTGAAGAATGCAATCAGGTGTCCATTCACAGCGTGTCTTAAGATTGTTAGAAAATAAATTGGATTATATGTATTGTGTAATTGTTAACGACGCGGTTAACGGGGTAACCATAGCTGCAGCGCCAATTACGAGCTGAATTAGATACACTCCTGGCCTGGGAATGTTGCAATAAGGTAGTCATGTTGAATGTTTCGAACAACTGTCCCCGGACTGAAACGATGCGAGCTGATTGCCTTAGAAGGGAGTAAAGTGAATGAATGAGACCATTCTGACTATTTCTGGACCGGGTTCCCTGTATGTGTAAAGGACCGAGCGCCCACTGCAGACCGGTCGTGTCATGATCCTAAAATCAGCTACATTATTTCAATAAAAATATTGATGGATTTATGTGTTGTGGATCGTATGCAAATCAGAATAATTTTACCTATTTAGAAGTAAATATTTTTAACGGCATTGTTCATGAGATGTATTCATGTACACCTTTGCTACAAAGTTCTCTGTCCGACATAGCTTGCTGGATCTCCGCTTGCCAACCATATTAACTCTCTTTCACCGGGTGCAAGTTTGCAACCATCACGTAGTCTACTCACGTAGTTTCGACTAATGCAATCATAAAAAAAAAACATAGAAACATAGAACATATGTGCAGGAGTAGGCCATTCGGCCCTTCGAGCCTGCACCGCCATTCAATATGATCATGGATAATCAGCCAACTCAGTATCATGTACCTGCCTTCCCTCCATACCCCCTGATCCCTTTAGCCACAAGTGCTCTCTTAAATATAGTCAATGAACTGGCCTCAACTACCTTCTGTGGCCGAGAATTCCAGAGATTCACCACTCGCTCTGTGAAAAATCAACCCGACGTGCACAAACTCATGATGAATTAGAACAAATTGGCCTACAACTATAGGCTGTGCACGACACACGAAAGAAGAAGATTCCCCTTCACATTCCCATCTCGACCTGTGTGGCCTTAGTCCCATCGTTTGCCACAGTGAAGCCGCGAGTAACTGCAGGAAAAACCTCATACTTCCATATGGGTAGCTTATAACCCAACGGTATTAACTTTAAGTTAGGGTCATGAAGCCAAACAGCGCGGGAACAGTCCCTTTGGTCTAAGTTACCCATGGGTACTCGCTTCATCTGCCCGGTTTTGCTGCAAATTCCTCAAACCCTCCCCCACCCATGTGCCTGTCCCAATGTCGTTTACATGACGTTATTCTACCTGCCTGAACTACCGCCACCGGCAGCTGGTTCCATGTATCCATCACCCTTTCAATGTCAGACTTGTCCCTCAGCTTCCTCTCAAATCCTGCCACACTTACCATAAACCAATGTCCTCTGGTTTTGATTTCTCCACTCTGGGTCAAACTAAACGGTGTGCATTCACCCGATATGTTTCCTTCTTGATTTTCTACTCCTTCATAAGATCAACCTTCATTGCCTTGCGCTCCAAGGGGTAGCCTACCCGCCCAACCGGTCCCTGGAACTCGTGTCCTTGTATCCTGGTGTCATCCTTGTTAATCTTCTCTGCTCTCTTTGCAGCTTACTGACATCTTTTCATCTGTGCTGGAGAAAACTGTATTCTATATGTGAACTCATCAAAAAATCTTGTACACTCGTAACACAACACCTTTGCTCAAAATCGTATCATTTAAAAATAAATTGGATAGGCATATGTATGAGAAGGGAATGGAGGGTCATGGTATGAGTGCAGGCAGGTGGGACTAAGGGGAAAAAAATGTTCGGCACGGACTTGTAGAGCCGAGATGGCCTGTTTCCGTGCTGTAATTGTTATATGGTTAAATTTGTTTTAGAAAAATGCAGTGTATATAGTACTTTAAATTGAATTAAAGAATGTCTGGTATTTAACGAACATTGGTGTATATGTTGTCGGCTTTCGTTCCAAATTTCTTTCGTTATAGGTTGAACTAATTCCTTTTCCCATGCTTGTCTGTATAATTCCGTCGGCGGATTCACACTGTCTAATAATATATTATAAATGTGAGATATTAATTATAATTCCAAATGAAACTTGTCATTATGGAGTCAACAAAAAACTGTTGGGATGTATATAGGAATTGACTGAAAAAGGTATAGCAACTGCGGAAGGAAAATCATTTTTACAGCGTTAATTCTTCCAAGCATTGAGATGAATAGTGTTTTCCAGTATTGAATATTCTTATGGAGTTTATTAAGTAAAGGCATAACATTTGATTTAAATAAATAAGTATATTTCTTGGTCACATAAATTCTTAGGTATTTAAATTTTTCATTTACTATTCTGAAATGTGATTGTTGCAATATGCATAACTCTGGTTCCGTTATTGGCATAATCTCAATTTTATTCCTATTAATGATACATTCCAAAAATAAACCAAATTGAGTTATTAGATATAACAAGTTTGGAATGCTGATTTCTGGGTTTGTAATATATAGAAATACATCATCTGCATATAAATAGATTGTATGTGTTTTTAGTATTAGACCCATATATTTCTGGATGTGCTCGAACACTTTCTGCAAGTGGTTCAATAGCAAGGGCGAAAAATAACGGAGATAACGGGCATCCTTACCTGCAACCTTTAGGTAAATCGAATTTTGATGATAACATTTGACTTGTCGTTATTCTAGTTGTTGGGTTGGTATAGAATAACTTAACCCATGTGCAGAACTTCTCACCCAGTTGAAATTATTCCATCACCGAAAATCTATCTATGGGCTAAAATGTTGGTCAATATTTTTTGGTCGGTGTTTAAAAGTGCGATTGCTCTATATGACCTTGGGTCTTTCGGGTCCATATCCGTTTTTGGTATGAGTATTATTGTTGCTTCATTTAAAGTTTCTGGTAGTTTCTGTTACGTGAAGGCTTGAGTTTATAGTGTCTGTAGGTGGATGTAACATTACATCCCAACTTCTATACTCAATGCTTTGATTTATAAAGGCCAGCACACCAAAAGCTTTCTTTACCACCCTATTTACATGAGATTCCACTTTCAGGGAACTGTGCACAGTGATTCCCACATCCCTCTGTTCACCTGCATTTTTCAATTCCCTACGATTTACCATGTAGTGGAGAGCGTAATTGTCGTGGAGAGCGTAATTGCATTTTGCATCTCTAATTGCCTTATCTCCCTTTCCAATGTCTGTTGTTTGGCATGGTTACGAAAAGCTTGCGCAGAGATTAACGCACCTCGTATAAATGCTTTAACTGTTTCCCATAGAATAGAGGCAGGTGTTTCACGGCAGTCATTAGTCTCGAAAAACATACTTATCTATGTAGTAAGGTATTTATAACATGCTTTATCATTTAACATTTGAGGGTTAAGTCTCCATTGTGTCTGCTTCCCAGTCATTCCACTTAGTTTGACCATAAATGTTAAAGGAGCATGTTCCGAAATTATAATGTTACGATATTTCGAATTATAAATAAATGGGATAAGGTTAGAGTCTACTAAAAAGTAATCTATCTATGAATACGTTTTATGTACCGGAGCGTAGAATGAATAATCCATTCCAGATGGGTTTTAAATTATCCAAACATCTTTAATATTAGTAGTATTGATGTATGAGTTTAATAATTCGCTTGTCTTGGATTTTGCTTTTCTTTGTATTGATGATCGGTCTAGGTAAGTGTCTAGAGTACAATTTAAATCTCCACCAATTATCAAATTATGCTGTGTGAGTTCTGGAAGCGCATTAAATATGTTCTAAAAAAATAAAGGGTTATCAAAATTTGGTCCATAGACATTGAGAAGAATCACTTTTATTAGATATAATTCCCCCACTAGCATAATATGTCTGCCATTATTGTCCCCAATAGTTGATATGTGGTTAAAAGGTATATTTTTACGGATTAAAATTGCGACCCTCCTGGCCTTATGGGAGAATGAAGAGTGATATGTTTCAGCAATCCGTTTTGCTTTCAATATATGTTGTGCTTCATTTTTAAGATTAGTTTCTTGAAGAATTGTTATATTTGCGTTGAGCGATTTGAAATGTGCTATTATTTTATCTCTCTTGATTGGTTCATTAAACCTTAACATTCCAGCGACAGAACGTAATTCCATGACCCCCAGATGTTCTATTAACGTCTTGCATCTTATGGTGGTCTATAAAAGAGCAGATAGCTCAGCACAGCCAGCCAGACATTCCACTCGGACACAGGGCAGATTAATTCCAAATTTAATAAATCTTCCTCTTGGACCTCTCTCCCCAAATAACACGTATAATTAATATGAAATTTAAGATGGTAATTAAATAAGATTAAAAAAAGTAAAGATATAACGAGTTATTAGTGTGCAAGAAAAAAAAGAAACTACATCCAGAAATAGTGTCGTTGGTGTTAGCCACACTAGCGTGGCTGGCCAAGTAAGGTCTTCCGCAGCCTTAAAAACAAGTATTACTACTAGCTCCACGCTATAATAAAACAATTCAGTAATTTATGGGATTAATATTAAAACTATTTTGGTCCAAATGATTAGTAATCATTTATTGAGAGACTATTAATCTCTTGGCTAATTATTAATCAAATGTTAGTCTGATATATAAGAAAGAATAAACATAGCAAATTTTTATTAATAATATACCAAGATTATACCTTGTTTACAGTTCGTATGTTTAACTAATTATTCTAATAATACCAATAATTAATCTTAATAGTTAGTATTTGTTAGTACAAATTAGTACTAGAGTATTACAATAATATGTCCATAGCAAGAAGGTTTGTTATGCTGTCGTTGTCAGCTTTCATTAGTCCTTGAATAAAATGTTTAGAGATTCCATGTATTCTCCGTAAAATGAAATAATAATATGAACGTTATTCAATCATCACTCGGGCCCGCTGTCCCCTGGGCGATCTTCCGGGCGTACGACAATGCGTCCGTGTGATCATATAAAATCTGATCCTTCTGCTTATAGGTGACTCTCAGCCTTGCAGGGTACAGTAGTCCATATCTCCATATAACCATAAAACAATTACAGCACTGAAACAGGCCTTCTCGACCCTTCTAGTCCGTGCCGAACACGTATTCTCCCCTAGTCCCATATACCTGCGCTCAGAGCATAACCCTCCATTCCTTTCCCGTCCATATAACTATCCAATTTATTTTTAAATGATAATAACGAACCTGCCTCCACCACCTACAGTGGAAGCTCATTCCACTCAACCACCACTCTCTGAGTAAAGAAGTTTCCCCTCATGTTGCCCCTAAACTTCAGTCCCTTAATTCTCAAATCATGTCCCCTTGTTTGACACTGCCCTACTCTCAGTGGGAAAAGCTTATCCACGTCAACTCAGTATATCCCTCGCATCATTTTAAAGACCTCTATCAAGTCCCTCCTTAACCTACTGCGCTCCAAAGAATAAAGCCCGAACTTGTTCGACCTCTCTCTGTAACTTAGCTGCTGAAACCCAGGCAACGTTCTAGTAAATCTCCTCTGTACTCTCTCTATTTTGTTGACATTCTTCCTATAATTAGGCGACCAAAGTTGTACACACTACTCCAGAATTGGCCTCACCAATGCCTTGTACAATTTTAACATTACATCCCAACTTCTATACTCAATGCTCTGATTTATAAAGGCCAGCACACCAAAAGCTTTCTTTACCACCCTATCTACATGAGATTATACTTTCAGGGAACTATGCACAGTTATTCCCAGATACCTCTGTTCACCTGCATTCTTCAATTCCCTACCATTTACCATGTACGTCCTATTTTGATTTGTCCTGCCAAAATGTAGCACCTCACACTTATCAGCATTAAACTCCATCTGCCATCTTTCAACCTACTCTTCCAACTGGCATAAATCTCTCTGTAGATTTTGAAAATTTACTTCAATATCCACAACCCCACCTATCTTAGTACCATCTGCATACTCACTAATCCAATTTACCAGACCATCATCCAGGTCATTGATGTACATAACAGACAACAGTGGACTCCTTAAGTTGTCTTTTTAACAGTGGACTTCATATAACCATATAACCATATAACAATTACAGCACGGAAACAGGTCATCTCGACCATTCTAGTCGGTGCCGAACACATAATCTCCCCTAGTCCCATATACCTGCGCTCAGACCATAACCCTCCATTCCCTTCCCATCCATATAACTATCCAATTTTTTTTAAATGATAAAAAACGAACCTGCCTCCACCACCTTCACTGGAAGCTCATTCCACACAGCTACCACTCTCTGAGTAAAGACGTTCCCCCTCATGTTACCCTTAAACTTCAGTCCCTTAATTCTCATGTCATGTCCCCTTGTTTGAATCTTCCCTACTCTCAGTGGGAAAAGTTTTTCCACGTCAACTCTGTCTATCCCTCTCATCATTTTAAAAACCTCTATCAAGCCCCCCCTTAATCTTCTGCGCTCCAAAGAATAAAGCCCTACCTTGTCCAACCTTTCTCTGTAACTTAGTTGCTGAAACCCAGGCAACATTCTAGTAAATATCCTCTGTACTATCTCTATTTTGTTGACATCCTTCCTATAATTAGGCAACCAAAATTGTACACCATACTCCAGAATTGGCCTCACCAATGCCTTGTACAATTTTAACATTACATCCCAACTTCTATACTCAATGCTCTGATTTATAAAGGGCAGTACACCAAAAGCTTTCTTTACCACCCTATCTACATGATATTCCCCTTTCAGGGAACTGTGCACAGTTATTCCCAGATCCCTCTGTTCACCTACATTCTTCAATTCCCTACCATTTACCATGTACGTCCTATTTTGATTTGTCCTGCCAAGATGTAGCACCTCACACTTATCAGCATTAAACTCCATCTGCCATCTTTCAGTCCACTCTTCCAACTGGCATAAATCTCTCTGTAGACTTTGAAACTCTACTTCATTACCCGCAACCTCACCTATCTTAGTATCATCTGCATACTTACTAATCCAATTTACCACACCATCATCCAGATCATTGATGTACATGACAAACAACAGTGGACGCAACACAGATCCGTGTGGCACCCCACTCGTCACTGGCCTCCAACCTGACAAACAACCATCCACCATTACTCTCTGGCATCTCCCATTCAGCCACTGTTGAATCAATCTTGCTACTCCACCATTAATACCCAACCATTGAACCTTCTTAACCAACCTTCCATGAGGAACCTTGTCAAAGGCCTTAATGAAGTCCATATACACAACATCCACTGCTTTACCCTCATCAATTTCCCGAGTAACATCTTCAAAAAATTCAAGAAGATTAGTTAAACATGATCTTCCAGGCACAAATCCATGTTGACTGCTCCTAATCAGACCCTGTTGATCCAGATGCTTATATATATTATCTCTAAGTATTCTTTCCATTAATTTTCCCACCACTGACGTCAAACTAACAGGTCTATAATTGCTAGGTTTACTCTTAGACCCCGTTTTAAACAATGGAACAACATGCGCCAATCCTCCGGCACTATTCCCCTTTCTAATGACATTTGAAATATTTCTGCCATAGCCCCTGCTATTTCTACACTAACTTCCCTCAATGTCCTAGGGAATATCCTGTCCGGACCTGGAGACTTATCCACTTTTATATTTCTCAAAAGTGTCAGTACTTCCTCTTCTTTGATCCGCATAGTTTCCATAGCTACTCTACTTGTTTCCCTTACCTCACATAATTCAATATCCTTCTCCTTGGTGAATACCGAAGAAAAGAAACTGTTCAATATTTCCCCCATCTCTTTTGGCTCTGCAGATAGTTGTCCACTCTGACTCTCTATTGGACCAATTGTATCCCTCGTTATCCATTTGCTATTAATATAGCGGTAGAAACCCTTCGGATTTACTTTTACCTTACTTGCCAAAGCAACCTCATATCTTTTTTTAGCTTTTCTAATTTCTTTCTTAAGATTCTTTTTACATTCTTTATACTCCTCAAGCACCTCATTTACTCCATGCTGCCTATAATTATTGTAGATCTCCCTCTTTTTCGGAACCAAGTGTCCAATTTCCCTTGAAAACAATGGCTCTTTACAATTGTTACGATTTCTTTTCAACCGAACAGGGAGATAAAGATTCTGTACTCTTAAAATTTCACCTTTAAATGTACTCCATTTATCTTCCACATATAACCATATAACCATATAACAATAACAGCACGGAAACAAGCCATCTCGGCCCTACAAGTCCGTGCCGAACAAATTGTTTCCCTTAGTCCCACCTGCCTGCACTCATACCATAACACTCCATTCCCTTCTCATCCATATGCCTATCCAATTTATTTTAAATTATACCAATGAACCTGCCTCCACCACTTCCACTGGGAGCTCATTCCACACCGCTACCACTCTCTGCGTAAAGAAGCCCCCTCTCATATTACCCCTACACGTCTGTCCCTTAATTCTGAAGTCCACATCTTTCCCATAAAACAAACTGTCCCAATTTACTCCTTTTAAATCCTTTCGCATCTCCTCAAAGTTAGCCTTTCTCCAATCAAAAATCTCAGCCCTAGGTCCAGTTTTGTCCCTCTCCATAATTATATTGAAACTAATGGTATTGTGATCACTGGACCCGAACTGTTCCTCAACGAATACCTCTGCCACCTGACCCATCTCATTTCCTAACAGGAGGTCCAGTACCGCCCCTTCTCTAGTAGGTACTTCTATGTATTGTTACAAACAACTATCCTGCACACATTTTACAAACTCCAACCCATCCAGCCAATTACAGAATGTGTTTCCCAGTCTATGTGTGGAAAATTGAAATATCCCACAATCACTACCTTGTGCTTACTACTAATATCTGCAATATCCTTACATATTTGCTCTTCGAATTCTCGCTCCCCATTTGGCGGTCTATAATACACTGCTATAAGTGTTGCTACCCCTTTCCCATTTCTCAGTTCCACCCAAATAGCCTCCGTAGACGAGCCCTCTAATCTATCCTGCCAAAGCACTGCTGTAATATCTTCCCTGATAAGCAATGAAACACCTCCACCTCTTGCCCCTCCAATTATATCACACCTCAAGCAACGAAATCCTGGAATATTTAGTTTCCAATCACAGCCCTCCAGCAACCATATTTCACTGATCGCCACAACATCATACTTCCAGGTGTCAATCCAGGCTCTAAGTTCATCCACTTTTCTTACAATGTTCCTTGCATTAAAATATACACATTTATGAAACCCACCCTCTCTTATTCTCTGATTATTTTCTTTTTCTTCTCTCTCCCCTACATTTTGGGTCAGAGTGCTACCATTCTCTGCCCCCTGCTTCACACACTGTAACCATATAACCATATAACCATATAACCATATAACAATTACAGCACGGAAACAGGCCATCTCGACCCTTCTAGTCCGTGCCGAACACATAATCTCCCCTAGTCCCATATACCTGCGCTCAGACCATAACCCTCCATTCTTTTCCCATCCATATAACTATCCAATTTATTTTTAAATGATAAAAACGAACCTGCCTCCACCACCTTCACTGGAAGCTCATTCCACACAGCTACCACTCTCTGAGTAAAGAAGTTCCCCCTCATGTTACCCCTAAATTTCAGTCCCTTAATTCTCATGTCATGTCCCCTTGTTTGAATCTTCCCTACTCTCAGTGGGAAAAGCTTTTCCACGTCAACTCTGTCTATCCCTCTCATCATTTTAAAAACCTCTATCAAGTCCCCCCTTAACCTTCTGCGCTCCAAAGACTAAAGCCCTAACTTGTTCAACCTTTCTCTGTAACTTAGTTGCTGAAACCCAGGCAACATTCTAGTAAATCTCCTCTGTACTCTCTCTATTTTGTTGACATCCTTCCTATAATTAGGCGACCAAAATTGTACACCATACTCCAGAATTGGCCTCACCAATGCCTTGTACAATTTTAACATTACATCCCAACTTCTATACTCAATGCTCTGATTTATAAAGGCCAGCACACCAAAATATTTCTTTACCACCCTATCTACATGAGATCCCCCTTTCAGGGAACTGTGCACAGTTATTCCCAGATCCCTCTGTTCACCTACATTCTTCAATTCCCTACCATTTACCATGTACGTCCTATTTTGATTTGTCCTGCCAAGATGTAGCACCTCACACTTATCAGCATTAAACTCCATCTGCCATCTTTCAGTCCACTCTTCCAACTGGCATACATCTCTCTGTAGACTTTGAAACTCTACTTCATTACCCGCAACCCCACCTACCTATATATCATCTGCATACTTACTAATCCAATTTACCACACCATCATCCAGATCATTGATGTACATGACAAACAACAGTGGACCCAACACAGATCCCTGTGGCACCCCACTCGTCACTGGCCTCCAACCTGACAAACAACCATCCACCATTACTCTCTGGCATCTCCCATTCAGCCACTGTTGAATCCATCTAGCTACTCCACCATTAATACCCAACCATTGAACCTTCTTAACCAACCTTCCATGAGGAACCTTGTCAAAGGCCTTACTGAAGTCCATATACACAACATCCACTGCGTTACCCTCATCAATTTCCCGTGTAACATCTTCAAAAAATTCAAGAAGATTAGTTAAACAAGACCTTCCAGGCACAAATCCATGTTGACTGTTCCTAATCAGACCCTGTTTATCCAGATACTTATATATATTATCTCTAAGTATTCTTTCCATTAATTTGCCCACCACTGACGTCAAACTAACTGGCCTATAATTGCTAGGTTTACTCTTAGACCCCTTTTTAAACAATGGAACAACATGCGCAGTACGCCAATCCTCCGGCACTATTCCCGTTTCTAATGACATTTGAAATATTTCTGGCATAGCCCCTGCCATTTCTACACTAACTTCCCTCAATGTCCTAGGGAATATCCTGTCCGGACCTGGAGACTTATCCACTTTTATATTTCTCAAAAGTGTCAGTGCTTCCTCTTCTTTGATCCTCATAATTTCCATAGCTACTCTACTTTTCCCTTACCTCACATAATTCAATATCCTTCTCCTTGGTGAATACCGAAGAAAAGAAACTGTTCAATATCTCCCCCAACACTTTTGGCTCTGCAGATAGTTGTCCACTCTGACTCTCTAATGGACACATTTTATCCGTCGTTAACCTTTTGCTATTAATATAGCGATAGAAACCCTTCGGATTTACTTTTACCTTACTTGCCAAAGCAACCTCATATCTTCTTTTAGCTTTTCTAATTTCTTTCTTAAGATTCTTTTTACATTTTTATACTCCTCAAGCACCTCATTTACTCCATGCTGCCTAGGATTATTGTAGATCTCCCTCTTGTTCCGAACTAAGTGTCCAATTTCCTTTGAAAACCATGGCTCTTTACAATTTTTACGATTTCCTTTCAACCGAACAGGGACATACAGATTCTGTACTCTTAACTTTCTCTCTCTGCCTCTCCCTCTGTATCTGCCCTTTATCTGGCTCTGCTTTCTAATCTCTCTCTCTCTCTCTCTCTCTCTCTCTCTCTCTCTCTCTCTCTCTCTCTCTCTCTCTCTCTCTCTCTCTCTCTCTCTCTCTCTCTCTCTCTCTCTCTCTCTCTCTCTCTCTCTCTCTCTCTCTCTCTCTCTCTCTCTCTCTCTCTGTCTCTCTCTCTCTCTCTCTCTCCCTCTCTCTCTGCATATCTCTCTCTCTCTCTCTCTCTCTCTGCATCTCTCTCTCTCTCTCTGCATCTCTCTCTCTCTCCCATTTCAATTAAACTGTATTGGCATGATAAAAAAATATTGCCAAAGTATAAAACATGACATACATGTTTAAAATGCATAAGTATAAATACAAGTATACAGTGCATGGATAGATATGTCCCTGTACATGAACTCGCAACAAGCCTATAGCCCTTTATTGATTGCTGCACGTTCTTGCAGCTGTAAGCAGTAAAACACAATAGAACGTTTAGCAAGTCAATATTAATGTCTTAATGTTAGTTAATGTCAATTAGTGTGTGTGTACATATGTGCATGTTGGTCATTCACCGTCTCTCGGGTTATGGCATGCTGTTACGTATTGTGCACCAAGATGTGCTGTATTTCCTTCCCCAAGGATTATTCTTAGTTTTGATGTATCATCGAGTTCTTTAAAATCAGGGGTTGCCACACTGGGTTTGTTAAAGTATGCTTTCCTTATTTTGTCAATTTATTTGCATTTTAGGAGAAAGTGCACCTCTGCTTCAACCTCATCTGTCAAACAGTGGCCGCATATTCTGTTTTATCTTGGTTGCCAGAATCTCTTCTGTCTTCCTTTTTCAACTGCCAAATAGTCGTCACTTAACCTGTATTTTTTGAGGGTCTGTCTCTGCTTTATGTCTCTAACTGTTGAGTGAGAGTCTGCCAATTTATAATCTCTTTTTAGGGCACCGTAACATTCTAATCTGCTTTGGCTTTTGGTTTCTTTATCCGAATGTTCCAATTACGTTTCTTTACATTGTTTGATAATTTGGTTCACTCTAACCGGTGATTGGAGGTCAGTATTGATCTGAGGCCGGTCAGGGTTTAACAGGATAGGGTTTAACTAAATGGGGGTAGTTAGTGTCAGTACCAACCGACAAAAGGAACTCTTTTCCGGGTCCCCCCCCCCCCCTTACGTTTGAAGAGCATTAAACTGGAGGGTCTCTGGGGGGCTAGATTTATGGTGATTCCAAAAAAAATGTGTGCTCTTTTCTGGATATTCATTATCAGTGGGTACCTGCCTAGTTCAGCCCTGCATGCGTTTGTTGGCGTTTTTCTTTGGATACGGAGGATGTTCCTACAAAATTCCGCATGCAGGGTCTCCGTTGTATGTTTGTTTCCCCATTTACTGTAACTATGGTGAATGAGCGGACCCCATACTTCACGACCATAAAGCGCAATAGGCTGGATTACACTGTCAAATATTTTAAGCCAGATTTCAATTGGAATTTGGATGTGGTAGAATCTTCTTTTTATTGCATATAGAGCTCTTCGGGCTTTCTCTTTTAGTGCATTCACTGCCATATTGAAGCTCCCTAATGCTGAAACAGTAAGACCGAGGTAAGTATAGCGCATATTGTGTTCGATAACAGAACCATTGGTATTAAATTTGTATTTATCATCCTGACATTTGGGTCTTTTCTGAAAAACCATGATGTTGGTTTTCTTTAGATTTACTGCCAGGGCCCAATTTTGACAGTACTCATCAAGTAGGTCCAACTGTTGCTGCAGTCCCTGTTCTGTGGGGGACAGCAGAACCAAGTAATCCGCATAAAATAGTAAGATTAAACGAGAACTTACCAGTTTGAAGTTTGATCTGTATTTTATGAGGAGGAACGTTGAGGGAATACGTGAAGAACCCCGCTTACGACGCATGCGTGTTCCTTCAAAGCAGCGGTGTGAGGTCACAGATATCCTATATTAACCATATAACCATATAGCCATATAACAATTACAGCATGGAAACAGGCCATCTCGGCCCTACAAGTCCGTGCCGAACAAATGTTTTTCCCCCTTAGTCCCACCTGCCTGCACTCATACCATAACCCTCCATTCCCTTCTCATCCATATGCCTATCCAATTTATTTTTAAATGATACCAATGAACCTGCCTCCACCACTTCCACTGGAAGCTCATTCCACACCGCTACCACTCTCTGAGTAAAGAAGTTCCCCCTCATATTACCCCTAAACTTCGGTCCCTTAATTCTGAAGTCATGTCCTCTTGTTTGAATCTTCCCTATTCTCAAAGGGAAAAGCTTGTCCAGATCAACTCTGCCTATCCCTCTCATCATTTTAAAGACCTCTATCAGGTCCCCCCCTTAACCTTCTGCGCTCCAGAGAATAAAGACCTAACTTATTCAACCTATCTCTGTAACTTAGTTGTTGAAACCCAGGCAACGTTCTAGTAAATCTCCTCTGTATTCTCTCTATTTTGTTGACATCCTTCCTATAATTGGGCGACCAAAATTGTACACCATACTCCTGATTTGGTCTCACCAATGCCTTGTAGAATTTTAGCATTACATCCCAGCTTCTATACTCAATGCTCTGATTTATAAAGGCTAGCATACCAAAAGCTTTCTTTACCACCCTATCTATATGAGATTCCACCTTCAAGGAACGATGCATGGTTATACCCAGATCCCTCTGTTCAACTGTATTCTTCAATTCCCTACCATTTACCATGTACGTCCTATTTTGATTTGTCCTGCCAAGGTGTAGCACCTCACATTCATCAGCATTAAACTCCATCTGCCATCTTTCAGCCCATTTTTCCAAATGGCCTAAATCACTCTGTAGACTTTGGAAATCTTCTTCATTATCCACAACACCCCCTATCTTGGTATCATCTGCATACTTACTAATCCAATTTACCACACCTTCATCCAGATCATTGATGTACATGACAAACAACAAAGGACCCAACACAGATCCCTGAGGCACCCCACTAGTCACCTGCCTCCAACCCGATAAACAGGCATCCACCATTACCCTCTGGCTTCTCCCATTCAGCCACTGTTGAATCCATCTTGCTATTCCTGCATTTATACCCAACAGTTGAACCTTCTTAACCAACCTTCCATGAGGAACCTTGTCAAAGGCCTTACTAAAGTCCATATAGATAACATCCACTGCTTTACCCTCGTCAATTTCCCTAGTAACCTCTTCACAAAATTCAAGAAGATTAGTCAAACATGATCTTCCAGGCACAAATCCATGTTGACTGTTCCTAATCATACCCTGTTTATCTAGATGCTTATATATATTATCTCTAAGTATCTTTTCCATTAATTTGCTCACCACGGAAGTCAAACTTACAGGTCTATAATCGCTAGGTTTACTCTTAGAACCCTTTTTAAACAATGGAACAACATGCGCAGTACGCCAATCCTCGGGGACTATTCCCGTTTCTAATGACATTTGAGATATGTCTGTCATATCCCCGGCTATTTCTACACTAACTTCCCTCAATGTCCTAGGGAATATCTTATCAGGACCTGGAGACTTATCCACTTTTATATTTTTTAAAAGTGTCAGTACTTCTTTTACTTTGAACCTCATAGTATCCATAGCTACCCTACTAGTGTCCCTTGCCTCACATAATTCAATATCCCTCTCCTTGGTGAATACCGAAGGAAACAAATTGTTCAATATCTACCCCATCTTTTTTGGCTCTGCAGATAGCTGTCCACTCAGTCTCTCCAATGGACCAATTGAATCCCTCGTTATCCTTTTGCTATTAATATAGCTGTAGAAACCCTTTGGATTTACTTTCACCTTACTTGCCAAAGCAACCTCATATCTTCTTTTAGCTTTTCTAATTTCTTTCTTAAGATTCTTTTTACATTCCTTATACTCCTCAAGCACCTCATTTACTTCATGCTGCCTATAATTATTGTAGATCTCCCTCTTTTTCCGAACAAGATGTCCAATTTCCCTTGAAAACCAGGGCTCTTTCCAATGTTTACTGTTTCCTTTCAACCGAACAGGAACATAAAGATTCTGTACTATTAAAATGTCCCCTTTAAATGTCCTCCATTTCTCTTCTACATGTTTCCCATAAAACAAAATGTCCCAGTTCACTCCTTTTAAATCATCTCGCATCGCATCAAAGTTAGCCTTTCTCCAATCAAAAATCTCAACCCTAGGTCCAGTTCTGACCCTCTCCATAATTATATTGAAACTAATGGTATTGTGATCACTGGACCCGAAGTGCTCCCCAACGCATACCTCCGCCACCTGTCCCGTCTCATTTCCTAACAGGACGTCCAGCACTGCCCCTCCTCTAGTAGGTACCTCTATGTATTGCTGCAAAAAACTATCCTGCACACATTTTACAAACTCCAACCCATCCAGCCCATTTACAGAATTGTGTTTCTCAGTCTATGTGTGGAAAGTTGAAATCTCCCACAATCACTACCTTGTGCTTACTACTAATATCTGCTATATCCTTCCATATTTGCTCTTCCAATTCTCGATCCCCGTTTGGCGGTCTATAATACACCCCTATAAGAGTTGCTACACCTTTCCCACTTCTCAATTCCACCCAAATAGCCTCCCTAGATGAGCCCTCCAATCTATCCTGCCAAAGCACTGCTGTAATATCTTCGCTGACTAGCAATGCAACACCCCCACCTCTTGCCCCTCCAATTCAATCACACCTGAAGCAGCGAAATCCTGGAATATTTAGTTTCCAATCACAGCCCTCCTGCAACCACGTTTCACTGATCGCCACAACATCATACTTCCAGGTGTCCATCCAGACTCTAAGCTCATCCACCTTTCTTGTAATGCTCCTAGCATTAAAATATGCACATTTAAGAAAACCCCCGTCTCTTATTCTCTGTTTATTTCCTTTTTTTCTTTCTCCTCTTGTGTCCGAGTGCTTCCCATTTCTGCTTCCTGCCTCCCATTCTGTCTACTACCTTTCGCTACTTGAGTACCATATTGACCTAACATAGTAAGATTATGAAAGAAATACCAGTTTTTGATATGATCATAAGAGGGTGGGAGCGGAGGGCACGTCTTCCATCAACGTTCCTCCTCATAAAATACAGATCAAACTTCAAACTGGTAAGTTCTCGTTTAATCTTACTATTTTACTTCGGAGTCACGTGAGTGACTACGTGAAGATTTCAAAGCTCTGTGACCACATGCCGTGGAACGACTCCATGCTTCACAACTGCCTTGGTTGTGGGGAGAAATGATGTTAACATCATTAAACATAATACGATATTGAAACCCAACTGTAAAATATTAAATCCTATTATTACCCCTATAGTGCAGTGAATTATATAGGCAGACTTAAAATTGTTTCTGCAATTCTTCCAGGTTTAATAACTGGTTTGTTATAAAGTCATTGGATAGTTTCCTCCGTTGACCATTCTACTGTCTTGCGGGTTTTGTACATTGGTACGTCCAACTTCATAGCTGCCAATGTAGTTGCAGCCCTAATGGGGTAAGATTTAAATGTTTCCCTTAGTGTCCACTCCAGCCTTTGTTAGGACTTGCTTAGCCATTTAGAGATGATCTGTACTGTCACTGTTTTGAGTGGCTATTAGTAGCTGATAAACGTCACATTTCTTCCTCTGATGATCTACCATACGTCATGTATGATAGTAAATGAGTTATAATACAGCAACGACCATCTGTCGTATAGGCTCTGTACTTTGTTTTTTTAGGCCTGCTGACCACTGTCTGTTCCGTTTGACCCTATGATAAATGTGACAGGTTTGATTCCCTGATGCAATCATCATGTTGTCCAGCCTTAGTTTCTGTAGTGACTGGACTCTTTGTGCCGTGACCAAAGCCATCAGCGTGACTGTTTACATAGTCAGTTTCAGTAATGATAGAGCTGTAGCTGGAGACCAGTTTCGTAACTTGGTCAGTACAACACTCACATCCCATATATGAATGTACCTAGTTCTTTGGGATTAATTTTAACATGCCCCTAATGAGTTTTGTTACCAGCGTGTGTGTCCCCACAGAATGCCGCTCTGTACCTTCGACAGGTATGTAGACAGAGCACCCCTGGCGCAATTGCGGTACTATGACTAAGCCATTCATCGTAACGGAGGCTTGCCAGGAATTCCAGAACAGGTGGCTGTTCATATATCTGTGGGTGATGATAATAGTTATGAACGTACTTCCTATTTCTAGAGGATACCAAGTACTGTTGAATGAGTGGATTGTCTGTGACCCGCTGAAAAAATTCCGCCTATGGTCCGTCAGTCCTAGGTGTAGAAGAGGTGCTTTCAATTCTACAATGAATAGGTTAATATAGATAGTAACATGGGTGACTCTCTATGTTGCTAGAAAGAACCAGAAAGTTTGAATGACGCGTGACTGCGTTCAGTAATTGGAAAATATCTGATATTATATGGCTGGCACACAGTCCCTATGCCAATCTACTAGCAGTCTGATGGATAATTTGTTCCCTACCAGTTTCTATTAAGGCTGTACCATATTTACCAGCAAAGTCAGTGCCATGTGAACTGTGTTAGCAGTGAATCGCAGATGACCTGTAGTTAACACATATGTGGGTACATGTAATTGGTAATCTAGCCAGCCATCTTGGTACGATGCTCGCCAGATAGTACCCTAGCATCAATACAGAAGCTGACACAAAGTCCCCATCTGAAAGAATATAAGTACGACCAAGATGAAGTGGCCACCCCCTCTGATTATCATAAGGATATTCAGTACACGAGTTTTTGTGATTCTTATTGGATGTCTCCATAACATCTATAATGTGTGTACGTAGTTTAATAATGCTTCAATTTGTTGCTCCCTTGTCTGAATGACGTTCAGTTCAGTACATGCTGAACTAAGGAGCAAGTAATGAATACCTCCACATTGTATATCAGTGGTTAGGGAGGTTCCAGGTTTGCATATAAGGCCATTGCATCCTTATGAACTAGTGTCATGTCTATTTCTAATAGTGCGGCCGATAATATCTCGCTGATAGGACTTTAGAACTTTCTTTCGGTTTAATACCTTGTCCTGTTATGTTCCCTGAGGTAAATGGCTTGCCAACACCTCAGCAAAGGTACTGGCTTGCAGGTGATGTGTAGACATGTACTTAATGTTGGCAGCCATCCTGGCCTCTAGATCTTTGCCAGTCTGTTTTTACTGAAAGTATTGCCCCACCATGTCCAGCAACTTGGTTTCCTCGTCCTCCATATGGGAATGTGGCTCCATCTCTGGTTCAGAATCTAACACAGGCAGCCCTTCAATACCCACTTCCGAGGAGGATGAAATGTCAAGCAGCACTTTATGGTAATCTGCTGAGGGACTTACACCTATGCCACTGTGGCTATCGTCCATATCCTGGAGCCTGCCACTCTGGAGAAGTTCCTCCAACAACCGCTCCTGCCGACCTACGTGCTCTCGGGCACTGGTCGCACGCGGTTTTTGCCGCAGCCGGTCCCCATGCCTACGGGCACTGATCGCTCCCGGCCGCCCCATATAATTGTGCCGTTCCTAGCAGTCCCGGTTCACCTGTCGCTGATGGCCGAACATGCTGCTGCCTCTTGTACCGGCTTCCCAGCTCCGCGAATGTGGCCGCTGCTGGCTGCGCTATATCCTGCAGCTGCTCATCCTTACTCCGATATCAGTAAGTATTATCCGGAGGCTGTTTCTCCACATCATTTTCGCAGTGATGTACTTTGCGCTTTGCCTTCCCGCCCGGTCTAGGAATTGATTTTCCCGGCGCGGGGTTTAAATCCGGCACAGCTGATGTCTCCCCTCCTTCAGGGTTATGTTAACCTGTGCCTTGGTCAGGGTCTGACCAAAATTGGTCCTGCCCACTCTCCTCCGAGGAGTAAGAGATATTCTGCGGCCCCACACGGGGTACTGCTATGGGGCTTACCTCTTGCCCACTGTGGCTAGCCTCCACATTCTTGGGGCTGCCACCATGGAGGAGCTCCTCCACTTCCACGTGTTTTGGTGTGCTTTGCACTTTCGGAGATGGTGGTGCTGATTTATTTCTTTCTTCCACCCTTTTCGGAGATGGTCTCTGTGAAAATTTGTTGTAATTGGTGGCCAGTCATGTAATTTATACTGGCTGCCATCCTTGGATCCCAGTCTCCATCATCCAGCAGCTTCTGGATTATGTAATCCTGTGTGGTCAGGGTCTGGCCCATCAGGGTCCTGCCCACTCTTTTTTAAAGAGTTAGAGATCACTAGGGGTCCCGCACGGGGTACCCATGTGGGGCTTACCTCCTGCCCACTGTGGCTAGTCTCCACATTCATGTGACTGCCACTGTGAAGGAGCTCCTTTTTTCCTCCGCTGTTCCCGTCCCCCGTACACACGGGCACTGGTTTGCGGGATTTCCTCGCCCCGCCGCTGACCGCATCGGTCCTGTATGTAGGTCCACCACTCCGCACGGTCCCGGTACTCACAGGCACCTGTGCTGGCTGCCGATCATGCTGCAGCCACTCGTACCGGCTTCCTCCAGCGTGGGCTAGCGGGTCCAACTCGTACTCAGTGCTCTTCGGCACTGACAGCTCGTCGCTATTTTTACGACATTGCGGAAGTGCCGTTGATGCGCCCTCTCCGCACTTCCAGCGCCTCAGACCCATCTAATACTTTATACAAAGGATTAACAAACAGATTCTATGAAAAAAAAACATTTTTAGGTCTACACCATTTTCCCACATACCTATAGTAAGGGTCATAGCAACATAGAAACATAGAAACTAGGTGCAGGAGCAGGCCGTTCGGCCCCTCGAGCCTGCACCGCCATTCAATTCAAATGGGGTCCGTGGGGTTGTACCCGAGTCGTCGGGATGTTTTGCTCTGTAGCCGGTCAAACCGGCTCCAACGCTCTCAGTACTGGCCGCTCCTGGCTGCTCGTTTATCTCAGACCGCTGGGACCGACCCCGTTACTCACGGTACTGGTCCCTCGCGGTCGTTTGCAGCCGGTCAATCCCGCTCCAATGCCCTCAGTTCTGGGCGCTCCCGCTGTTCGTCAGATTCGAACCGCTCGGACCGACCCCGGTGTTCACGGCACTGGTCCCTCGCGGTAATTCCGCAGTCGGTCAAACCGGCTGTTAATCTTAAACTTAAGCCGCTGGGACCGTCCCCGGTGCTCACGACACTGGTTCCTCTGCGGTCGTTTTGCAGCCGGTCAAACCGGCTCCAATGCCCTCAGCACTGGCCGCTCCCGGCTGCTCGTAATCTTAAACCGCTGGGACCCACCCCAGTGCTCACGGCACTGGTCCCTCTGCGGTCGTTTTGCAGCCGGTCAGACCGGCTCAAATGCCCTCAGCACTGGCCGCTCCCGGCTGCTCGTAGGGACCCCACGGACCAACCCCGGTACTTACAGTCTGAAGAAGGGTTTCGGCCCGAAACGTCGCCCACTTCCTTCGCTCCATAGATGCCGCTGCACCCGCTGAGCTTCTCCAGCCCTCATGTGTACCCCCGGTACTTACAGCACTGGGCCCTCGTGGTTGCTCTCTGTCCTCCAGCCTCGGCGCTGGCCGCTAGCGACTGCTGCAAGCCAGACTCGCTTGAGACTGGCATACGGGACGTCTTTGCTTCGCTTCCCGCCCGGCCGAGAAGTGAATTTTGCCCGTGCGGGAGCGAAGTCGGGCACAGGTGTTTCCTCTCCGGAAGATTGGCGTGCCGTTGCTGCTGCTGCCGGCTGCCCGCACTCCGCGGTTCTCCCTCGCCAGCTTTCCGCAGCCTTCATGGATTCGGTCCATGTCTCCACCTAAAAGGTAAGTGGAAAGAACGCAGAGTCTCTTACCTGCTGTTCCCGACTTTCAAATTCTCCCGTTGGGGAACGTCGTTCCCCCTGTGTGACTCGTTGCAATACGTGTAGCGATATATGACGTATGCGCCGTAAGCGGGGTTCTTCACGTAGTCACTCACGTGACTCCGAAGTAAAACAGGGATTTTTTACCTCTCCGTCCAGAAGACAGAGGCCCGGCGCTGTGCTCTGGTCCAACGTTACTGTAGTTTGGAGACTTATGCCCTTCATGCCAAATAGTGTCAAATGCTTTCTCAAAGTCAATAAAACAGGCGAATATTTTCCCCTTTTTGCTTGGTGTACATGGTTTTCAATGAGGGTGTGGAAGGTATAAATGTGGTCAATGGTACGGTGTTTTGGCAGGAAGCCAATTTGGTTTTTACTTAGAATGTTGTGTTTGTAAAGGAAATCCTGCATTCTGTTATTTATGATACTGCAGAATAACTTCCACTCTTTTGTGTTTCTACTCTTATAAATGGGTGAACTAAGCCCTTGACAACAAATATCAGGGAAATAACCTGAACCTTATTAACAAATATCAGGGAAATAACTTCAAACAAGAGGACATTACTTCAGAATTAAGGGACAGAAGTTTAGGGGTAACATGAGGGGGAACTTCTTTACTCAGAGAGTGGTAGCGGTGTGGAATGAGCTTCCAGTGGAAGTGGTGTCGGCAGGTTAATGGGTATCATTTAAAAATAAATTGGATAGGCATATGGATGAGAAGGGAATGGAGGGTTATGGTATGAGTGCAGGCAGGTAAAGGGAAAAAAGTTGTTCGGTAAGGACTTGTAGGGCCGAGATGGCCTGTTTCTATGCTGTAATTGTTATATGGTTATATGGTTATATGGTTAACGTAGTAAGATGTTGAACAGCCTAAGCACCACGTCCTGCATCTCCGGAGTGCTGTACTTGAGCATTTCATTGTTCATGGTGTCTGGACCACATGCTTTCTTTGAGTGGAGAGATTTTATTTTTATGGTCAGTTCTTCCAAAGTAATTGGGGATCAAGAGGGTTTTGCTAATCTTTAACTACATCTCTAGTGTTTGGAGTTGTTCTTTGATATGGGAATAATTTGAGTTCATTTTATTTATTGGGATGTCCTTATATAGATTTTTGAAGTGTGCTCTCCAGATATCACCGTCTTGAATTGGTAATGTTTGTAGTTTTGTTGTGCTCAGGTTATTCCACATATCCCAAAATTGGTTTTGATTTACGGAATTTTCAATTTCTACAAGTCTCTTGTGAGTGTAATTTTGACTTTTGTTCCTAATCATGTATTTATACATTTTAAAAGTTTCATTATATCTAATACGTAAGTCTGGTTGTTTGGTTGACGGTGTTTTTGGTTCGATATGTTCCTCAGGTTTTTTCTGACATTTTTACTCTCATGGGCGAACCATTTTTCATGGTTGAGTTTTTTGATATTTTTTCTCTTCTTTCACAAGGTCAGCTTTGATGGCTGCCTTTTGAAGGATCATATTGATGTAATTTATAGCCATGTTTACACCATCTCTAGTAGTCGCATATGGGTTTGTCTTGAATTTCAGTATTTTATTTGTGAGAGCAGGTGAGTTCAGGGCCATGATGAATTTATCTCCACTATCTGAAGCCCATTTGTAAGTCTGATTTAGTTTATACAGCTCACTGGGCTCCTTTTTTACGTCTTTAATTTGAACAGGAAATTTTAGGTACACGTTGATTTGACTATGGTCTGAAAGAGGGGACTGCTGTCTAACAGTGAATGCACTGATAGTGCAGGGTTCTATGTCAGTAGTTGCGTAGTCTACCACGCTAAACCCAAGAGCTGAGGAATATGTAAACCTTCCCAGCGAGTCCCCTCTGAGCCTACCATTAACTATGTACAGGCCCAAGGTTCGACAGTGATGCACTGCCCCTCTACCAATTTTGTTTAGTTCACAGTCAAGGTTGTTTAAGTTAATGATAGTTGGTGTGACATACAATGGGGCTTGACCGAACACATGGTTGTTGCCCTGTGGGTCTATAGAATCGGGTTCACATCCGGTCCTTGCATTCAGATCTCCACACAGTAGTATATTTCCCTGGGCCTGGAAATGATTGATTTCCCTATTGAAAGTTTTAAACATATCCTCTTCAAAATTTGGCGATTCTGTTGGGGGTATGTAGGCGGCACATATATATATATATATATATATATCTCTTTTCCAATTATTCCAATTTATTTTAATCTAGTTTCAACCATACATGTGATGTCCCCTGTTTTATTGATGTAATGTGACTGTCTAGTTCTTCTTTGTACCATACCAAGAGCCCCCCAGGAAGTTCTGTCCTTATGTATATCAGTCGTTTTTACTGAGGGCACCATGACATCATGGTACCGTGAGGGACAGTGAATGAACGTATCCTTACGATACCATGTTTCTGTTAATATCATTATATCAGTGTCTTCTATAGAATTTAGGAACTCAGGGTTCCCGGTCTTCATCCCGAAGGTTGAAGAGTAGAGACCCTGGATATTCCAGTAGCCTATATGGAATGAACTCATTTATTTTTTATTTGTATTCTCTTCTTTTTTAGTTTAAATACAAGCTATTTTGTGGGGCAGGTGCGAAAACACCAGTTTTTTCTATAATAGGGGAATGTTAGGTACAGTTTTGTATGCTCTCTCTCCCTCCCCCCCCCCCCCCCCCTCTCTCTCTCTCTCTCTCTCTCTCTCCCTCTCTCCCCCTCTCTCTCTCTCTCTCTCTCTCCCTCTCTCCCCTCTCTCTCTCCCTCTCTCCCCCTCCCTCCACCTCTCTCTCTCTCTCTCTCTCTCTCTCTCTCTCTCTCTCTCTCTCTCTCTCTCTCTCTCTCTCTCTCTCTCTCTCTCTCTCTCTCTCTCTCTCTCTCTCTCTCTCTCTCTCTCTCTCTCTCTCTCTCTCTCTCTCTCTCTCTCTCTCTCTCTCTCTCTCTCTCTCTCTCTCTCTCTCTTTTTAAATTGTAAAATTGACATGATGTTTTCCTATAGCCCGCCAAAATTTGCCAAATATATAATGTGGCCCTCATGCGGAAATGAAATGGAAGTCCATTGTCAATGGTACAGGTGCGAGGTGGGGATTGTCTTTCTGACGAAGGATAACTTCCCGGCTGCTGTTGTAGATGCCATTACTAACGGTTCTTCCAGTCAGGCACTATAATCGGAGCAACGAAAAAAGTGGAATGTTTGTCTTCTTGTAGGTGCAATATAGGGCTGCAATAAGTCCACGAGCATTAGAAGAACAAATATATATCCGGAGATTGGACATAGTTTTGAGACTAACATTATTGCCCTCGCTGCCTCTTTCTCTGCCCTCTCTACCTACTATTGCCAGAGTAGGTTGATATGCAATGGAAGGCAATTAAAGACCGCATGGATGAATTACAACAATTGATCATCCTAGTTTGGCAAAATAATAAATCAGGGAATGTAGTGCATTCGTGGATAACAAGGGAAATCAGGGATAGTATCAAAATAAAAGATGAAGCATAAACATTAGCAGTCTACAAGAGGACTGGGAGAAATTCAGAGTCCTGCAGAGGAGGACACAGCGCTTAATTAAGAAGGTGAAAATAGATTATGAAAGACAACTAGGAGGACTGCAAAAGCTTTTATAGATATGTGAAGAGAAAAAGATTAGTTAAAATAAATGTAGGTCCCTTGCTGGCAGAAACGGGTGAATTGATCATGGTGAACAAGGACATGGCAGACCAATTGAAGAACTACCTTGGTTCTGTCTTCACTAATGAAGACATAAGTAATCTGCCGGAAATAGCAGGGGACCAGCAGTCAAATGGATGGAGGAACTGAGTGAAATCCAGGTTAGTCGGGAAGTGGTGTTAGGTAAGTTGTAAAGGCCGATAAATCCCCAGAGCCAGATAGGCTGCATCCCAGAGTGGTTAAGGAAGTAGCCCCAGAAATAGTGGATGCATTAGTGATAATTTTGTCAAAGCTCTTTAGATTCTGGATTAGTTCCTGAGGATTGGAATGTAGCTAATATAACCCACTTTTTAAAAGTGGAGGGAGAGAGAAAACGAGGAATTACAGACCAGGTAGTCTCACATCGGTACTGGGGGAAATGCTAGAGTCAGTTATTAAAGATGGGATAGCAGCCCATTTGGAAAATGGTGAAATCATTGGGCAAAGTCAGCATGGATTTATGAAAGGTAAATCATGTCTGACGAATTTTATGGAATTTTTCGAGGAAGTAACTAGTAGAGTGGATAAGCGAGAATCAGTGGATGTGTTATATCTGGACTTTTAGATGGCTTTCGACATTGTCCCACATAATACGTTAGTATGCAAACTTAAAGCACACGGTGTTGGGGGTTCAGTATTGATGTGGATAGAGAACTGGCTGGCAAACAGGAAGAAAAGTGTAGGAGTAAACGGGTAATTTTCTGAATGGCAGGCAGTGACTAATGGGGTACCGCAAGGCTCGGTGCTGGGACCCCAACTACTTACAATATATATTAATGATTTGGACGAGGGAATTGAATGCAACATCACCAAGTTTGCGGATGACACTAAGCTCGGGCAGTGTTAGCTGTGAGGAGAATGCCAGGAGGTTGCAAGGTGACATGGATAGGTTGAGTGAATGGGCAAATGCACGGCAGATGCACTATAATGTGGATAAATGTGAGGTTATCCACTTTGGTGGCAAGAACATGAATGTGGACTATTATCTGAATGGCGGCCGATTAGTAAAATGGGAGATGCAGCGAGACCTGGGTGTCATGGTACACTAGTCATTGAAGGTAGGCGTGCAGATACAGCAGGCAGTGAAGAAAGCGAATGGTATGTTAGCATTCATAGCATTTGAGTATAGTCGCAGGAAGGTTCTACTGAAGTTGCACAGGTCCTTGGTGAGACCACACCTGGAGTATTGCGTACAGTTTCGGTCTCCTAATGTGAGGAAATATATTCTTGCCATGGAGGTACAGAGAAGGTCCGTCAGACTGATTCCTGGAATTTAGAAGAATGAGGGGGATCCTATAGAAACTTACAAAATTCTTAAGGTGTTGGACAGGCTAGATGCAAGAAGATTGTTCCCGATGTTGAGGAGGTCCAGAACAAGGGGCACATTTAACGATAAGAGGGGAGTCTTTTAGGACCGTGATTAGAATGCTTTTTCACAGTTGCAAATCTGCGGAATCCTCTGCCACAGAAAGTAGTTGAGGCCAGTTCATTGGCTATATTTAAGAGGGAATTATATGTGGCTCTTTTGGCTAAAAGAATCAGGGGTTATGGAAATAAGGCAGGGACATGATACTGCGTTGGATGATCAGCCATGATCATATTGAATGGTGGTGCAGGCTGGAAGGGCCGAATGGCCGACACTAGTGCCTACTTTCTATGACTATGTTTCGATGTCCACATTCGCAAATAAAGACCGCGACTGTCCTAGGGCACAGGGCTTAGCTGTGGTGGAATATGTCAGTTGTGTACTGGAATGTATGCTTAAACGAACCACGATTAGTAAGATTGCGGCCGACAGCAACTAAGATGACTCTAAATGTTAAAGTAGATGCTGGAAAAATCGAAAGTAGACAAAAACTACTGTATAAACTCAGCGGGTGAGGCAGCATCTATGGAGAGAAGGAATAGGCGACGTTCAGGGTGGAGAGTCTTTTTCAGACTGACATTAAGATGATACTAACGATGATTGCCTAACATTGCTGGATACGCGGGTTGAGGAATGGCCAATGGACTTGAATGCAGATAACTCTAAGATGTTGTTTTCTGGCCGTCAGCGAGGGAAGCATCTTCTCAATGAACGGCGTGACCCAGGGAAAGGTTGTAGAACAAGAGAATCGATGGGTGCAGGTACAAAGTTTCCTAAAACTGGCCTCACAAGCAGACAGGGGGAGTAAGGAAGAGTGTTGGTCGATTGACCTTCATAAGTCACGATTTTGAGCAAAGGTGTTGTGTTACGAGTGTACAAGATTTTTTGATGAGTTCACATATAGAATACAGTTTTCTCCAACACCGATGAAAAGATGTCAGTAAGCTGCAAAGAGAGCAGAGAAGATTAACAAGGATGACACCAGGATACAAGGACACGAGTTCCAGGGACCGGTTGGGCGGGCAGGCTACCCCTTGGAGCGCAAGGCAGTGAAGGATGATCTTATGAAGGAGTACAAAATCAAGAAGGAAACATATCGGGTGAATGCACACCGTTGACCCAGAGTGGAGAAATCAAAACCAGAGGACATTGGTTTATGGTAAGTGTGGTAAGTGTGGCAGGATTTGAGAGGAAGCTGAGGGATAAGTCTGACATTGAAAGGGTGATGGATACATGGAACCAGCTGCCGGTGGCGGTAGTTCAGGCAGGTAGAATAACGTCATGTAAACGATATTGGGACAGGCACATGGGTGGTGGAGGGTTTGAGGGATTTGCAGCAAAACCGGGCAGATGAAGTGAGTACCCATGGGTAACTAGACCAAATGGACTGTTCCCGCGCTGTTTGGCTTCACGACCCTAACTTAAAGTTAATACCGTTGGGTTATAAGCTACCCATATGGAAGTATGAGGTTTTTCCTGCAGTTACTCGCGGCTTCACTGTGGCAAACGATGGGACTAAGGCCACACAGGTCGAGATGGGAATGTGAAGGGGAATCTTCTTCTTTCGTGTGTCGTGCACAGCCTATAGTTGTAGGCCAATTTGTTCTAATTCATCATGAGTTTGTGCACGTCGGGTTGATTTTTCACAGAGAGAGTGGTGAATCTCTGGAATTCTCTGCCACAGAAGGTAGTTGAGGCCAGTTCATTGGCTATATTTAAGAGGGCACTTGTGGCTAAAGGGGTCAGGGGGTATGGCGGGAAGGCAGGTACATGATACTGATTGGCTGATTAGCCATGATCATATTGAATGGCGGTGCAGGCTCGAAGGGCCGAATGGCCTACTCCTGCACATATTTTCTATGTGTCTATGTTTTTTTTTATGATTGCATTAGTCGAAACTACGTGAGTAGACTACGTGAAGGTTGCAAACTTGCACCAGGTGAAAGAGAGTTAATATGGTTGGCAAGCGGAGATCCAGCAAGCTATGCCGGACAGAAAACTTTGTAGCAAAGGTGTACATGAATACATCTCATGAACAATGCCGTAAAAAACATTTACTTCTAAATAGGTAAAATTATTCTGATTTGCATACGATCCACAACACATAAATCCATCAATATTTTTATTGAAATAATGTAGCTGATTTTAGGATCATGACACGACCGGTCTGCAGTGGGTGCTCGGTCCTTTACACATACAGGGAACCCGGTCCAGAAATAATCAGAGCTGGTCTCAGTCATTCACTTTACTGCCTTCTACGGCAATCAGCTCGCATCGTTTCAGTCCGGGGACAGTTGTTCGAAACATTCAACATGACTACCTTATTGCAACATTCCCAGGCTAGGAGTGTGTCTAATTCAGCTCGTAATTGGCGCTGCAGCTATGGTTACCCCGTTAACCGCGTCGTTAACAATTACACAATACATATAATCCAATTTATTTTCTAACAATCTTAAGACACGCTGTGAATGGATACCTGATTGCATTCTTCAGTTCGTCTCTGACCTTAGACTGGGTCACCACATAAATAAACGAGTTCGTGCACGAGCTCAGAATTTTAAGCATGTTCCCGGCTTCAGTTGCCATCGTCAAAGGATGAGACCAATCTGGGACATAGTGTATGTTGGCAATATGCGTATAAATAAAGGTAATCACGTCCGTCAGCCACAGGAGGATGAAACTGCCGGACACACAGAAGAGTAAAATGATCGATTTCTTTCGACTCTCCATTTCCGGGTCCTCCTGTTTTTCGCCACTGGCGTGAGCGCGGAGCTTCCTGCGGGCTCGGCTCGCCACCACGATCGATCTGACCGTCAGGATATTAAGCAAAACAATAACGAAAAACGGGAGCAGAGGGGTTAAAATGTTGTTTATCCAAGCGAAAGCAATCCACCCAGGGTGGGTAAAATATTCCGGCTTTTCCATGCATCCAATGGGCATTGTTGGATAATAAGAATAAAACGCAAAGTAGTAGGGGATGTTCCGTATGAAACTCACCACATACACTGTTGCTATCGCCACCCTGGCGATTCTAACCGTGCAGTACCTGGTCTTAAAGTCCTGGCAACAAATGGCCACAAAGCGATCAAATGTAAAAGCGACAGTTAACCAGACTGAGCAGTCCAGGGACACATAGGCCATCACGTATTGTAGGGTGCATGCAATAGTGTGAGTGTACCGAAAAATCACAGCGTAAAGGTAAAATATCGCCACGTTGCAGAAGACGGCCAATAGATCTGCTGCCGCCATCGCCACCAGATAGTGGGTGATGCATCGAGACAGCCCGCACTTTCCTCGTCCAATAACGATAATCGCCACTAAATTACCTGTGAGGACATGAACAGATGCAGCTTTTGAATCTGGTCATCATGTACAAGGTGCTCTCAATGATGCTGATCGTGGTACAGCCCCGACCCCCACTACTGTCCTGCGGTATGGCAGCCACCCGAGAAAAATGTCCATTCACCTAGAGATCCAGAATAGATCACGTCCGTCGGGTCAATTACAATTAAACAACAAGTAGGTGCTATAATACGAGGCGAAGGGCTCAACATAGAAAACCAAGCCCACCGCTAAACTATTATCTAAACTGATGATACCAACTTATGCTAAGGACCATATGCAACAATCAGATTCCTGCGTGTTAACAAGCGCATAAGAAACATTGGTGGTGTAGATGCAAGCATATCAATGAATTTATCAAGTGGCACCTCCCTTCACTGGTGTTTCGTCAAGGTAGGCCCACGACACATCGGGAACGTTCGACAAGTGGTTATATGAGCAGGTAACCCCCTCATATCTGCTCTCACAAGTCATGCAACAAACATCTACTACACAGAGGAAGCTGATGATTAATTTACTATAACAAATGCGAAAACACTCACATACAATCTTTCACCTATCTCATAACGACACAACTATCAACATGGCATAAACTGGGATACACTTACACTGAATACACTTTCAAATAAATATATTGTGAATGTGGAGTTGTGGAAAGTGTTCAATTGGCATGTGTATCGAATAGGGAATGATCAAATTCTTACATGCAGTCGCAAACTGGCTTGAACTTTATACAACACATCACATTGGGAGCCGCGCAGGTACCGCCAACTGCGCCTCTTTCTGAAACATTCCGAGTGTTTCATCTCCCCCTCCCATCGGCGACCCCCTGCAGTTCACCGTTCGCATCAAGCGCAGACAACCCGCAACGCTTACTCAAACTGACATATCCTAACCGGTATCTAATAACACAGTACACAATATGCAACTTCTGGAAGTAAACTTAGCGACCTGCTGTGGAGTATTTGTGCGGCAGAAAATATAGATTGATAAACCCCGGTCAAAGCTTAACTCTCCTGTCCGGAAGGAACATTTGCAAAATACAACCCTTCAACGCTGTTAAATGGCAAGTAGATGCAACAACTTACTGAGCAGTCCGATTACTGTAATGCTGTAATTAAAGTAATATTTGACATTTGAAAGTGTACGTATCCGTTGCCAGTCACTAACCGCCATCGCTGATGACGGAGGGACATAAATATGTCGCCTTTACCGACAAGGGTCCCAGGTAGATCGTCAGTGCCAATAGCTCATGGTCCCCGCTCGCGTTTATTTATACCTCACGAAATTCTGATGTTGTCAATTACATTTCTCCCAGCTGCACATTAATTCTGCTACTTTAAACCAGTTGTGAAATTCTGTTTATCTGGTATTTCTGAAATGCCTCATGAGATTGCCCTGAGTTTGTTTTTTACATCTGTCAACACCTGCTCAGCCTGTTTTGTATCTAAGTTTTATGTTTTCAACAGGGAAACGCACAAGGGAAGGATGCAAGGACGCCAACAACGATCTTAGAGTCATCGAGCGAGTAAGCAGACCCTTCGGCCCAACGCTCAAGCTGACCAATATGCCCATCATTGCTGGTCCCATTTCAAAAGTTTCACTTGTTGTTTATTGTCTGTCTACCAATTAAGGTACAGTGATATCCGTATTAACGTACAGCCATTACAATAAAAACACAACAAGACACACGACTACATAAAAATTAACATAAACATCCACCACAGCGGACTCCCCATATTCCTCACTGTGATGGAAGGCAATATAGTTCAAACTTCTTGACTCTTTATTATTCCGCGGTTGGGGCAGTCGAACCCACCCGTCCGGGCCATCGAAGCTCCCGCAGCCAGCGATTGAAGTCCCCGCGTTCGGGCGACCGAAGCCCCTGCGGCTTGAGGTTGGAGCTGCGAGGTCATTTTTAGCAAGGGCCGCCAATTCCTCGAGGATATGCCGCAGTGCGGACGGAGATACGGTACGGAACAAAAAGACGCATGTCCGTCGAGGTCCCCCCCCCCCCCCCCCCCCCCCCCCCCCCCCCCCCCCCCCCCCCCCCCCCCCCCCCCCCCCCCCCCCCCCCCACCCCCCCCGCCCCCCCCCCCCCCCCCCCCCCGCGAAAAAAACAAGCTAAATGACACTAAAACATACATTTAACACAAACTGTTAAAACAACGAAGAAAGAAACATATCAACATAGAAAATGGGTGCAGGAGTAGGCCATTCGGCCCTTCGAGCCTACACCGTCATTCAATATGATCATGGCTGATCATCCAACTAAGTATCCTGTACCTGCTTTCTCGCCATACCCTTTAGCCGCAAGGGCCACATCTAACTCCTTCTTAAATATAGCCAATGAACTGGCCTCAACTACATTCTGTGGCAGATAATTCCAGAGATTCACCACTCACCGCGTAAACATGTTTTGCTCATCTCAGTCCTAAAATATTTCCCCTTTATCTTCATACCCCTTGTTCTGGACTTCCCCAACATCGGGAACAAACTTCCTGCATCTAGCCTGTTCAACCCTTTAAAAATGTTGTGAGTTTCTATAAGATACCCCCTCAATCTTCTAAATTCTAGCGAGTACAACCCTGGTCTATCCAGTCTTTCTTCATATGAAAGTCCTCACATCCCAGGAATCAGTCTGCTGAACCTTCCCTGTACTCCATCTGTGGCAAGAATGTCCTTCCTCTGATTGGGAGACCAAAATTGTACGCAATGCTCCAGGTGTGGTCTCACCAAGACCATATACAACTGCAGTAGAACCTCCCTGTTCCTATACTCAAATCATATAACCATATAACAAATACAGCACGGAAACATGCCATCTCGACCCTTCTAGTCCGTGCCGAACACATAATCTCCCCTAGTTCCATATACCTGCGCTCAGACCATAACCCTCCATTCCATTCCCATCCATATAACTATCCAATTTATTTTTAAATGATAAAAACGAACCTGCCTCCACCACCTTCACTGGAAGCTCATTCCACACAGCTACCACTCTCTGAGTAAAGAAGTTCCCCCTCATGTTACCCCTAAACTTCAGTCCCTTAATTCTCTTGTCATGTCCCCTTGTTTGAATCTTCCCTACTCTCAGTGGGAAAAGCTTTTCCACGTCAACTCTGTCTATCCCTCTCATCATTTTAAAAACCTCTATCAAGTCCCCCCTTAACCTTCTGCGCTCCAAAGAATAAAGCCCTAACTTGTTCAACCTTTCTCTGTAACTTAGTTGCTGAAACCCAGGCAACATTCTAGTAAATCTCCTCTGTACTCTCTCTATTTTGTTGACACCCTTCCTATAATTAGGCGACCAAAATTGTACACCATACTCCAGAATTGGCCTCACCAATGCCTTGTACAATTTTACAATTACATCCCAACTTCTATACTCAATGCTCTGATTTATATAGGCCAGCACACCAAAAGCTTTCTTTACCACCCTATCTACATGAGATTCCACTTTCAGGGAACTGTGCACAGTTATTCCCAGATCCCTCTGTTCACCTACATTCTTCAATTCCCTACCATTTACCATGTACGTCCTATTTTGATTTGTCCTGCCAAGATGTAGCACCTCACACTTATCAGCATTAAACTCCATCTGCCATCTTTCAGCCCACTCTTCCAACTGGCATAGATCTCTCTGTAGACTTTGAAACTCTACTTCATTACCCGCAACCCCACCTATCTTAGTATCATCTGCATACTTACTAATCCAATTTACCACACCATCATCCAGATCATTGATGTACATGACAAACAACAGTGGACCCAACACAGATCCCTGTGGCACCCCACTCGTCACTGGCCTCCAACCTGACAAACAACCATTCACCATAGCATTCATAGCAATCATTTTGCTATGAATGCTAACATACCATTCGTTTCCTTCACTGCCTGCTGCACCTACTTTCAATGACTGGTGCAAACATAGAAACATAGAAAATAGAAAATAGGTGCAGCAGTAGGCCATTCGGCCCTTCGAGCCTGCACCGGCATTCAATATGATCATGGCTGATCATCAAACTCAGTGTCCTGTACCTGCCGTCTCTCCATACCACCTGATCAATGTATACATAATGGCCACATCTAACTCCCTCTTAAATATAGCCAATGAACTGGCATCAACTACCTTCTGTGGCAGATAATTCCAGATATTCACCACGCTCTGTGTGAAAAATGTTCTTCTAATCTCGGCCCTAAAAGATTCCCCCCATCCATAAAATGTGACCCCTTGTTCTGGACTTCCCCAACATCGGGAACAATCGTCCAGCATCTAGCCTGGTAGATGCCGGAAGATTGTAAATTTGTAAGTTTAAACATTTTGTAAGTTTCCATAAGATCCCCCCGCAATCTTCTAAATTCTAGCGAGTACAAGCCGAGTCTATCCATGCTCTCTTCATATGAAGGTCCTGACATCCCAGGAATCAGTCTGCTGAACCTCCTCTGTACTCCCTCTATGGCAATTGTGTACTTTCTCAGATTAGGAGACCTAAACTGTATGCAACACTCCAGGTGTGGTATCACCAAGACTATCCACAACTGCAGTAGAACCTCCCTGCTTCTATACTCAAATCATTTTGCTATGAATGCTAACATACCATTTGCTTTCTTCACTGCCTGCTGCACCTGCATGCCTACTTTCAATAACTGGTGTACCATGGCACCCAGGTCTCGTTGCATCTCCCCTTTTCCTAATCGGCCACCATTCAGATAATAGTCTAGTTTCCTGTTATTGCTACCAAAGTGGATAACCCCACATTTATCCACATTATACTGCACCTGCCATGCATTTGCCCACTCACCCAGCCTATCCAAGTCACCTTGCAGCATCCAGGCTTCCTCCGCACAGCTTACACTGTCCCCTTTCATTAAATTCCCTCGTCCAAATCATTAATATATATTGTAAATAGCTGGGGTCCCAGCACTGAGCCCTGCGGTACCTCACTGGTCACTGCCTGCCATTCGGAAAAGGATCCGTTTACTCCTACTCTTTGCTTCCTGTCTGCCAGCCAGTTCTCTATCCACATCAATATTGAACCCCCAATACCGTGCGCTTTAAGTTTGTATACTAATCTCTTATGTGGGACCTTGGCTAAAGCCTTCTGAATGTGCAGATATAACACATCTACTAGTTCTCCATTCTCCACTCTACTCGTTACATCCTCGAAAAATTATATAAGATTCGTCAGACATGATTTACCTTTCAAAAATCGATGCTGACTTTGTCCAATTATTTCACCACTTTCCAAATGTGCTGCTATCAAATCTTTAATAACCGATTCTAGCAGCTTCCCCACTACCGACGTTAGACTAACTGGTCTGTAATTCCCCGTTCTCTCTCTCCCTCCCTTTTTAATTCCCCCTTTTCTCTCTCCGTCCAATCCTCAGGAACTACTCCAGAGTCTAAAGAGTTTTGAAAAATTATCACTAATGCATCCACTATTTCTGGGGCTACTTCGTTAAGTACTCTGGGATGCAGCCTATCAGGCCCTGAGGATTTATCGGTCTTTAATTCATTCAATTTACCTAACACCACTTCCCGGCTAACCTAGATTTCACTCAGTTCCTCCATCTCATTTGACCCCCGATCCCCTGCTATTTCCTCTGGCATATTATTTATGTCTTCCGTAGTGAAGATAGAACCAAAGTGGTTATTCAACTGGTCTGCCATGTCCTGGTCCCCCATGATCAATTCACCTGTTCACATATCTATAAAAACGTTTGCAGTCCGTTTTTATGTTCGTTGCCAGCTTTCTTTCATAACCTTTTTTTCCCATTTACTAATTAAGCCCTTTGTCCTCCTCTGTTGGACTCTGAATTTCTCCAAGTCCTCTGGTAGGCTGCTTTTACTGGCTAATTTGTATGTTTCATCTTTTTTTTGATACTATCCCTGATGCCCCTTGTTATCCAAGGATGCACTACCTTCCCTAATGTATTATTTTGCCAAACTGGGATGAACATTTTTTGTAGTCCATCCATGCAGACGTTAAATGCCTTCAATTGCCTATCCACAGTCAACCCTTGAATAATCAATTGCCAGTCTATATTGGCCAATTCACGTCTCATACCCTCAAAGTTCCCTTTCTTTAAGTTCAGAACCCTTGTTTCTGAATTAATTATGTCACTCTCCATCGTAAAGAAGAACTCAACCATATTATGGTCACTATTGCCCAAGGGGCAATGCACAACAAGACTGTTAACTAACCCTTCCTCATTACTCAATACCCACTCTAGAATAGCCTGCTCGCTCGTTGGTTACTCTACATGTTGGTTTAGAAAACTATCACGCATACATTACAAGAAATCATCTTCCTCAGCACCCCTGCCAATTTTATTCACCCAATCTATATGTAGATTGAAGTCACCCATTATAACTCTTTTAACTTTGTTGCACGCATTTCTAATTTCCTGTTTGATGTCATCGCCAACTCCACTACTACTGTTAGGTGGCCTTTACAAGAGTCAAGACAAGAGTCAATTTAATTGTCATTTGACCCCTTGAGGTCCAAACGAAATGCCGTTTCTGCAGCCATACATTACAAACAAGTAGACCCAAGACACAACATAATTTACATTTTACATTTACACATCCATCACATTGCACTCTCCCAAAAAAAACTTATCTCCTCCACTGCCCCCCCCCCCCCCCCCCCCCCCCCCCCCCCTGTCAGAGTCAAAGTCAAAGCCCCCGGCTGGCGATGGCGATTGTCCCGCGGCCATTAAAGCCACGTCGGGTGGTGCAAGATCGCACACCGGGTCTTGATGTTGGAGCCCCCGGCGTGCGCTCGCAGAGTCCCGCGGCCATCCCAAGCCGCGCGGGGCGGTGATGTTAGGCCCCGCTCCAGGAGCTCTTCGACCCCGCAACTCGGGCGGGAGAAGTCGCCGTTGCGAGAGCCCTGAAAAACGCTCTCCCTCCAGGGACTCCCGGTGCCGCCGTCCGCAGACCCCAGTTGCAGCCTCCGAATCAGCATCAGCATCAGCAGCATCAGCAGCAGCAGCAGCAGCAGCAGCAGCAGCAGCAGCAGCAGCAGCAGCAGCAGCAGCAGCAGCAGCAGCAGCAGCAGCAGCAGCAGCAGCAACAGCAGCGCTCCATCACCGCTCCACCCGCTCTGGACTCGGCCAGCTCGCTACGTTGAGGTTATCCTCATTACCCAACGATGAGGGTCGGTCTTCTGTTGGAGGGCCGCTCCCTTGCAAGACGACAGCAACCCCTGCCCCCGGTCCACCCGCCCCCCTAAGATCCGTGTCTCCCCCATATAACCTCTTAACTTCCAGTCTGGATCCATAGCCTAATGTTGCCTTTGCCCGAACGCTCCCTCCATAAATACGCCGCACAGGGAGACTCAAGTCCCCCCCCCACCCAGTTGACCCCTTGCTGTCCCCCCGCAATGGGAGAGTCCCCAGCCATACATTACCCCCCCCCCCCGACGCAACGGACCGCTACCCCCACCCCGCTGCCATCCCCCCCCCCACCCCCCCCAAGATCCCAAATGTCGGCCCCCCTCCCAGAGCATCCCCCCCCCCCACCCAAGCAGGAGATTACATAAAAGTATCCCGTCCCCCCCCGCCCGCCGTCGCAGACCCCAGTTCGGGCTCACCCCGCCGCTGCAGCCTAGCCCCCCCCCCCCCCCCCCCCCCCCCCCCCCCCTCCACTTTGTCCAGCCCCGACGCCTGCCGGATACAGCAGCCCCCCCACAAACAGAGCCCCTCACCGCCGCTCACCCGTCTGACGCAGCTCCCCCACGAATGAGGTGATTACCCCAACCAGAAATCCCGGTCCCCCTTCCCTTCCCTTAGTGCTTTATGTCCCAACAACAAAGCCCGACAGGCCTGTCCGGTTTCCCGTGCAGTACCCCCCCCCCCCCACTCTTACCCCCCCCCCCCGCCACCCCCCCACCCCACCCCCAACAAAAAATAACAAAAACTATACTATTATGCTGACCCCCCCCAGTGGACCTTTTCCCCCCCCCCCCCCCCGGGCCCTACCCACCCCCATCCTTCCCCCCCCTCCTTTCTCTACAACCTTTTGACCTGAATTTCCTACCAGCATGACACAGCCCCAGCCTTGCGTTTACTTTTCACCCTCCCAACTACCTAGTCATAGTGCTGACGATTAAGTCTGCATCTGCACATCTCTCATGTCTTACACTAACGAATGTTTCCTTTCTACCCATTTTACAAAATGCCTTCCTTTCTATTGCGTTAATCTGCTCTCTAACCAGCAACGCTACCCCACCTCCTTTTCCTTTCTCTCTATCCCTCCTGAATATTGAATATCTCTGGATGTTCAGCTCCCAGCCTTGGTCACCCTGGAGCCATGTCTCCGTGATCCCAACTAAATCATAGTCATTAATAGCTATCTGCACATTCATCTCATCCACCTTATTACGAATGCTCCTTGCATTGAGACAAAAGCCTTCAGGCTTGTTTTTACTACACTCTTACCCCTTATACTATTATGCTTAAAAGTGGCCCTTTTTGATTTTTGCCCTGGATTTGCCGGCCAGCCGCTTTGACTTTTCACTTTGCTACCTATTGCTTATACGCTCATTTTACAACCCTCTGTCTCCCCTTACCCCAAAACAGGTACATGACAGGTGTGTCTTGCAGTTTTCCAGACACCATTGCAAAGCGACTAGCAGGGTCCCCCACAGTTTTCTCTGGTTCGAACATAACGTTCTTCCGAATCAGGATAGCAGTACCTCTAGCCCTATCTTTAAATTTCGAGTGAAATAAGTGGCTAATCCAGCCTCTCTTAAGGTGTGTTACCTCTCTGTTGCGATGGTGGGCCAGGATCTTGAATAAAAAATATATCGCCTTAGAGCTGTTGCAAGTGGGCCAGGATCCTGTCAGTCTTGGTAGGACTCCCCCACCCTCACGTTCCACGAAACAAATCTAAGAGTATCGTTTGTGTTGGCCATACTTAGCTATATCCAAGCGAGTGGGCAGAGCGCTGTAGTACTGCAAGTGGAGACGGAAGAGCGCATCGAGTGGGGATGTGGGGGGGGGGGAGTAATTAAAAAAAAGGATACATACACACGTACAAACACAACAAACAAGTGGGACAAATGTCATTTAACCATCTTTCAAAGCTGAGTCCCGGACCTGAGATCCCCCATGTCCCAACTGAACCTTGTGTGCCCATTGCACCAAGGTGCGTTGTCCTCGCATCCGCATGGAGATATCCGATCTTAACTCCCAATATTTCCACCTCCTAAAGCAACAAAATCGCTAGCGCTCGGCCTTGTTGATAATACTAGACCCCTGTCTTGAAATGTATGAGGCTGGTAAGAATCCACCACGATTCGTGGCTATTTTATACCAACTTTTCCATATAATGCTTATGTGTAATCATACTTGAAAGGCTCTTCAACTGCACATGCTACAAAATTGGGCTTAAGGGAACCACTTTGTGGTTCGTGATCTGGTCGCTGCTTTCTTGTTTTTAGCAGCTGGCTGCTAACGCTGCTGTCAATGGTGTTTAAATATTTATGGGTAGTTATAAAACTTAGGCTGAACTATAATAAAAGTTGGAGGTGAACAGGTCGGGAGCGTGGAAAAGTGCGACTACTCCAACATGCCGCCCCCAGCTGCTCGCATCCACTTACTCTCCTAGTTGCATCCTCAAAAACCTCCAGAACATTAGTCAAGCATGATTTTCCTTTCCTAAAACCATGCTGACCAACCAACCGCTCTCCAACTTCAACTACTATCCAAATGTACCGCTATTTGACCTTTTATAATTGACCCCAGCATCTTCCCGTCCCACCCCCACCGATGTCAGGCTAACTGGTCTATAATTCCCTCTGTTCTCTCTCCCGCCTTTCTTTAATAGTCCGCTGGCGCTCTAAGGCAGCAAAGCTACCGCTGTGCCACCGTGCATCGAGATGGGAACAGACTATTTTGACAATGGTAGGCTGTCTGGCGGGAATTCTGCAGAGTTTCATAACAGTAACATTTCATCGGGACAGGAGAGGATGTCCGACCATTTTTGATTCTGCTCTTGTGTTGCCGCTTCCTGGAAAGCCAACCGTCGACTGCAGTAAGGATTGCATTAGATGACATGCTGTACGTCAACAGAGCAGCGGTAGAGTTATTGCTTTACAGTGCCTGAGACCCGGGTTCGATCCTGACTACGCGTGCTGCCTGTTCAGAATTTGTCCACTCTCGCTGTGACCACGTGGATTTTCCCTGGGTACTTTAGTTTCCTTCCACACTTCAATGAAGTGTAGGTTTGTAGGTTATTTAAACTGGGTTAACAAAAATAGTGAGAACGGTTGATTGTTGGTTGGCGCGGACTCAGTGGGTGGAAGAGCACGTTACCATGCTGTATAACTAATCTAAATTGATCTAAGATAAACAACACTAAATAAAAATAAAATTAACTAAAATGCACTAAACTGAACGGCACTAAACTTAACTAAACTGAACTACACTAATTTAAACTTAGTTGTATTGCACTGAACTGTTCTAAAACAAACTGCGCTAAACTCAACTGCACTAATCTGAACAGCATTAAACAAAACGAAACTATAAATAAATAATCCAAACGCAAATGCACTAAATTAAACTAAACCAAATTAAACTAAACTGAACTGTGCTAAACTACACAAAACTAAACGACACTAAACTAATTTAAAGTCCACTGAACCTAACTTGACCCAACACAACTCAACACATTTCAACCCAACTTAACCCAACCCAACTTAACTTAACGTAACTCAACTCCACTCCACCACACTCAAATTAACTCAACTCAAGTCCACCACACTCAAATTAACTCAACTCAACTCAACTCAACTCAACTCAACTCAACTCAACACTACTCAATTCAACACAACTCTACTCAACTCACTCAACGCAAGTCAACTCAAGTCACCTCAACTCAACACTACTCAACTCAACACAACTCTACTCAACACAACTCAACTCAACTCAACTAATTCAACTCAACTCAACTCAACTCAACTCAACTCCACTCAACTCAACTCAACACTACTCAACTCAATTAAAGTTAACGTATCTCATCTAAACTCAACTCAACCCAAGTAAACTCAACTCAGCCCAACACAACCAAACTCAAATTATTATCTGGACTCCGACCATCGGGTCCGCTGACCCGCGCCACTGGACTCCGACCATCGGGTCCGTTGGCCCGCGCCACTGGACTCCGACCATCGGGTCCGTTGACCCGCACAACTGGACTCCTACCATCGGGTCGGTTGACCCGCGCCACTGGACTCCGACCATCGGGTCCGGTGGCCCGCGCCACTCCACCCCTCTCCAGCAACCCACAGCCGTCGCCTTACCTGGAGCCGGGACTCTACACTGGGCCTGGAGCCTCCACGCTGCTCACTCCCTCTCTCCTGGTCTCCACTCCACTGGGTCCCAGTGCCCGTCTGCCCAGCCTTGCTAACCTCAGTGGCTGTTCCACTGACTGACTTCATCCCCTTCACCACCAACTTCCATCCGGCACTCCAATACACCTGGACCATTTCCGGCACTTCCCTACCATTCCTTGACCTCGCCATCTCCATCGCAGGGGACAGACTTCTGACCGACATACACTACAAACCAACTGACTGACATGGCCATCTGGACTACATGTCTTCCCACCCTGCCCACTGTAAAGACTCCATCCCCTACTCCCGATTCCTCCGCCTACGCCACATATGTTCCCAGGATGAGACATTCCATACCAGGGCATCGGAAATGGCCTCGTTCTTCAGGGAACGGGGATTCCCCTCCGCCACCATAGATGAGGCTCGCACCAGTGTTTCATCCATACCCCGCAACACTGCTCTCTCTCCCCATCCCCGCACTCGCAACAAGGGCAGAGTCCCCCTGGTCCTCACCTTTCACCCCACCAGCCGGCAAATACAACAGATAATCCTCCGCCATTTCCGCCACCTCCAACGTGACCACACCACTCGCCACATCTTCCCATCTCCCCCTATGTCTGCCTTCCGCAAAGACCGCTCCCTCCGCAACTCCCTTGTCAATCCTTCCCTTCCCTCCCGTACCACCCCCTCGCCGGGCACTTTCCGTTGCAACTGCAAGAAATGCAACACCTGTCCCCTCACCTCCCCCCTCGACTCCATTCAAGGACCCAAGCAGTCGTTCCAGGTGCGACTAAGGTTCGCCTGTATCTCCTCCAACCTCATCTACTGCATCCGCTGCTCTAGATGTCAGCTGATTTACATCGGGGAGACTAAGCGGAGGTTGGGCGATCGTTTCGCAGAACACCTTCGCTCAGTCCGCAATAACCTACCTGAACTCCCGGTGGCTCAGCACTTCAACTCCCCCTCTCATTCCCAATCCGACCTCTCTGTCCTGGGTCTCCTCCATTGCCAGAGTGAGCAACACCGGAAATTGGAGGAACAGCACCTCATATTCCGCCTGGGTAGCTTGCGTCCTGATGGCATGAACGTTGAATTCTCCCTATTTTGCTAGCCCTCGCTGTCTCCTCCCCTTCCTTAACCCTCGAGCTGTCTCATCCCCCCCCCCCCCCCCCCCCCCCCCCCCCCCCCCCCCCCCCCCGGGCTCCCCCCCCCCCCCCCCCCCCCCCCCCCCCCCCCCCCCCTCCTCCCTTTTTCCTTCCTTCCCCCCCCCACCCCCCATCAGTCTGAAGGAGGGTTTCGGCCCGAAACGTCGCCAATTTCCTTCGCTCCATAGATGCTGCTGCACCCGCTGAGTTTCTCCAGCAATTTTGTGTACCTTCAATTTAATATCCGCAGTGTTGAATGCCAGGATTCCTGCTTAATGTATTATCCCTTCACTCCATGAATAGCCAAACGTGAGAGAATTCTCTCTGACAGTGTTTCTGCTGGCAGGCCGTCCACATGAAATATTAAACTTGGTCCTGTGGCCTTCTGCATTTTAAAAAAAAATGACTGTCACCTGTCCTTCCGTGTTTTGTGAAAACAGTGAAGAATAAATTGAACCACAATAAATTTTCCATTGCCACCATCGTTATCATATCAAGATCACGATTAGTATCCTGTTGGAGAAACAGACTGGCGTGAATGATGTTTGCAGGATTTAATTCAGAAACGAACATTTTAACTCAGTCGGTTACAGTTTATTTATCATCTAAGGAATCTTGGAGAATGACCCCTCATGACTTCCTCAATGATTCTCTGGTCTGAAGATTTGATTTGATTTCATTCATTGGCATTGTCTTCAATTAAGAGACACCGAAATTATTTCTCCCTTATTCATACAAATAATAATAAATAAGTAAATAAAAAAACACAAAAAAAAACAGAACACAGTAGGCCACAACACAAACATCTCCACAGCGGCACCAAAGTTCCCCATTGTGAGGGAAGGAACCAAAGTCCAGTCAGACTCCTCAACGATTATCCCCAATATTAACCCGTGGTCGGGGCCTCCCGAGTACCCCGCAGTCGCCGCTACGGATTTCGAAAGCGAGAACATCATCAGCGGCCTGGAACTCTGAATCGGCCACCTTCCACCGATGTCCACAGGCCGCGCTGGGCGGAGATTCGCACTAGCGAACCCCGGCAAAAGGTCCGTGGACTACGCGATGTCGATGTCGATTTCAGCGCCGCCTGCGTTGGGAGCTCCGCACCTTCAGCTCCGTGATGTTGGAGCAGCGGCCCAACATCCGGGGTTCCAAGAGGCGATCCACGTAAGGCCTCGCCCGCACCGATCCGCAATGTTTCCAGCGCCTCGCCGCCGCTGCTGAAGCTCTAGTCCGGTCCGGCAGGAAAGGCCGCGCAAATCCAGTTAGTAGGCCGCGAGAAGGGGGTCGATGGCGCGACTCAGATAACAGTCGCATCCTCTTCAGGAAGTGACTGAAGGACGGTTCCCCCCTGCCATTCCCTTCCCCCTTATCATACCTTCCGCCCACATAAAATACTGGAAAAAAAACAAAAAAAACACTTTAAACATAACAAAAAAAAAAAAAAAAAAAAAAACAACCAGACCCATATTTGGGTACCTTGAGCATGTCTTTTACTGTCCTTCTTTATGTCCCTGGCCATCTTCCCTTCATACTTCATCTTTTCAGCCCGTATTGCCCGTTTTGTTTCCTTCTGTTGCCCTATAAAAGTCTCCCATCCTCTCGCTTCCGGTTACTCTTTGCTGTGTTATACATCTTTTCTTTTAGTTTTATTCTATCCCTAACTTCTCTTGTCAGCCACGGTTGCCTCCTACTTCCTTTAGAATATCTTTCCTTTTTTGGAATGAAATTATCCTGCGTCTTCCGGATTATGTCCAGAAATTCCTGCCATTGCTGTTCCACCGCCATTCCTGCTAGGATCCCTTTCCAATCTACTTTGGCCAGCTCCCCTCTCATGCCTTCATAGTCCCCTTTGTTCAACTGCATCACTGCCACTTCTGATTGAACGTTCTCCTTCTCAAATTGCAGATTAAAACTAATCATATTATGAACACTACCGCCAAGCGGTTCCTTTACCTAAAGTTCTCTTCATCATATCTGGTTCATTGCACCACACTAAATCCAGAATTGCCTTTTCTCTGGTCGACTCCATTACAAGCTATTCAAAAAATCCATCTCGGAAGCATTCTACAAACTCTCTTTCTTGGTGTCCTGAACCAAGCTTATTTTCCAAGTCTAACTGCATATTGAGTAACCCAACCAGGGCATCATAAGCCCTAACCAGTCCCCTATGATTAAGGTATCCAAATATGGGAATGGTGGATGTGTGCTGCAGCCAGAAGGCAAGTAGCAGCCCCTTTAGATATTTGAACAGAGGAAGCAACCTCACACACACCTCATATACGTGAAACACAGACTCCTCCAGCCCGCAAAACAGGCAGACGGCTGGCAAGTCTGTGAAACACGATAGAAACCGATTACATGGGACTCATTCATGAAGTACTCTCCACCCCCAGGTATCCGATACAAAGGGAGAGAATCCCTGCGTCGAGGGACCTCCACTGGGGGGGGGGGGGGGGGGGGGGGGGGGGCTTTCATGGACTAAAGACACAATGCATAAACCTCGCATTCCTGTGTCATTTACAACCCCTGCCCTCCACGAATAACCAACCGTGAGTGAATTAGGATTATCTCACTGGCGGGAAGTCTACTGGCATGTCGTCTATATGAAACATTAACCCTGGTCCTTCTACGTTACTCGAACATTGGCTATTACCTGTACTTCAGTGTTTTGGAAATAAAATGAAGAATATATTCAACAACAATTAATTTACCGTAGACACCGTCTTTCTCATATCCATCTGACGGGTGAAACAGACTGGAGTGAATACTGTTTGCAGGAATTGATACGGAAAAATACATTTTAACTTAATCGAATACAGTTGATTTCTTGGTTATAAAATCGTGGAAGATGACCCGCCATGAGTTCCTCGGTGACTCCCTGTCCTGATACTGCCACTTGCTAATATTTTAACCAGCTTTGAACTACATGTCTCAATTTTGCACCATTATAATGGCAAGATGTGGGTGTATTATTGAATTAATAAATATTTCTCGCTGAGCAGATCGACGCATTTATAGAGAAACCGTGTCTAAGACAGCATGTTCTCGGATCGGGCACAAACCTTCCCAAACTAAAATACATCCCATAATCAGGAAAGTCAGGAGGCAGCCTCACGGTAATTTGGTTTGGGTATATTCCGTCAGTTATGGTCTCCCTAATACAAGAAGTGCGTGTAGATTTTAGAAATAGTGTATGTTTACAGATACAGGTTACTGAATCAAACTAACCCAAACCCAGCTGAACTGCACTAAAATAATATACACTGAAATGCATCTCACTAAACTAAGCTAAATGAAACACAATTAAACTGCACAAAACGGCAATGTACAGCACTAAAATATACTATTTTAAACAAAAGTAATGTAGACTATTTTGAACTAACAGTAAACCAATCCACACGAAACTGAACTCAACGCGACTCATGTCGCAGCGGCCTCTGCAGTCCGTCTGTCTTTTTGTTATTTTTTGTCCCGTTTGAATGAAGTTTTTATTTAATTTTTTGTGTATGTGTGTGTGTATGTGTGTGGAGGGCGAGGGGTGGGGGAAACTTTAAAAAATCTTTCCCCTGCACGGAGAACCCGACCTTTTCCTTGTCGGGTCTCCGTTGTCGTTGGGGCTGCAACGTGGAGCGGCCTCCAGCAGGAACGACCTGGGGCTCCAGTTACGGAGCCTGCGGACTTTACTCACCATCGCGGAGCTGGCCCAGTTCGGAGCGGGAGGAGAAGTGGTGGCGCGCTTCTGCGACCCGACCACGGGGATTCGGAGGCTTACCGAAGGTCTGGTGGACAGGAACACCGGGAGACCCCCGGGTCCCTGCTGGGAGACCGCTTTTCGGGGCTTCCGCAACGGCGACTTCACCCGCCCGAGTTGCGGGGATGAAGAGTACCTGGAGCCGGGCCTTACATGACCGCCCCGCGCGGCTTGGAATGGCTGCGCGACTTTGCTAGCGCCCGCAGGGGGCTACAAAAACAAGACCCGGAGCGCGGCCTTGCATCACCCGGCGCGGCGTTAATGGCCGCGGGACAATTACCATCGCCCGCCGGGGGCTTTGACTTTGACTCTGACATCGGGAGGGGAATGGGAAGTGCAGGGGAGAGATAAGTATTTGCCTTCCATCACAGCGAGGACGAGATGCTCTGTGATGGATGTTTGTGTAAATTGTGTTGTGTCTTGGTTCTTTTTTTGTGTGTATGACTGCAGAAACAACATTTCGTTTGAACCCCAATGGGGATCAAATGACAAATAAATTGTATTGTATTGTAACAGAAATCAAACCACATCCGCAGTGATTGACCCTTTTTCAAACCAATAATACATTTAAACAGTTGTGTACAATAATATGTAGAATACAATCAAACCCACACCATAATCGAAATAAACTACATATCTACACAATCTACATATAGATTGGACCACTAGGGGCGCTGCACTGGCAGCAGCCTCTACCTACAGCCTGTATGTCATTTCTATCTTGTTTATTATTTTTAGTTAGACTAAAGTCTGTTTTAGGGGGAAACCTTTACTTTTCTGTGTGGGGGAGGGGGGCAGGGTAAGGGGGAAACCATCTCCAAGTCTCTTCCTGGCGGGGACGCGACTATTTCTCCGAGTCGCGTCATCGCCCCCCACCTCGCGGCCTCCCAGCTGGGTCGGAGCTTTCCTGCCGGGGACCTGAAACCGGACCAGGGCTGTTACAGCGGCGGCGCAGCGCTGGAGTCACCGCGGAGCGGGCGATGCCTACCTGGGTCGCCGTTTGGACCTCGGGAGCGTTGGGCCGTTACTCCAACATCGTGGAGCTCTGGTGCGGGGAGCTTCCAACGCGGGCGGCGCTGACCGCCATCGTGGAGTCTTGGGGAGGGAGCCTTGCAGAGGGTCTCCAGCAGCAGTCTCCACCCGGCGCGGCCTACGGACTTTGGAAGCCGCCGACTCTGGTAGGAGGGGCCGACTCTGGTGTCCATGCCGCTGAGGACGTCCCGCAGCCCCGACGTCGGACTGGTATCATCCCGGCGAGCGGTCCTGGTCATCGGGCCGCCCGTAGTTGCATCTGCGAAGGGCTTGGGGAGACCCTGACCATGGGGAACAGTGGAGGAAGAAGACTGACTTTGGTGCCTTCCCGCACAGTGGGAAACTTTGGTTTTGCTGTGTGGGGATGTTTTGTGTTGAATTCTATAGTGTGTCGAGTCCTGTTTATTTTTAATGCATGGCTGTATGGGAATTCATTTCACTGTGCCATCTGGCACATGTGACAATTAAATCCATCTTGTATCTTGTATCTTGTATATAGATTGGGTGAATCAAATTGGCAGGGGTGCTGAGGAAGAGGATTTCTTGGAATGTATGCGGGATAGTGTTCTAAACCAACATGTATAGGGACCAACGAGAGAGCAGGCTATTCTAGACTGGGTACTGAGTAAAAAGTAAGGGTTAGCTAGCATTCTTGTTGTGCGTGGACCCTTGGGCAAGAGCGACCATCATATAACCATATAACCATATAACAATTACAGCACGGAAACAGGCCATCTCGACCCTTCTAGTCCGTGCCGAACACATAATCTCCCCTAGTCCCATATACCTGCGCTCAGACCATAACCCCCCATTCCCTTCCCATCCATATAACTAACCAATTTATTTTTAAATGATAAAAACGAACCTGCCTCCACCACCTTCACTGGAAGCTCATTCCACACAGCTACCACTCTCTGAGTAAAGAAGTTCCCCCTCATGTTACCCCTAAACTTCAGTCCATTAATTCTCATGTCATGTCCCCTTGTTTGAATCTTCCCTACTCTCAGTGGGAAAAGCTTTTCCACGTCAACTCTGTCTATCCCTCTCATCATTTTAAAAACCTCTATCAAGTCCCCCCTTAACCTTCTGCGCTCCAAAGAATAAAGCCCTAACTTGTTCGATATGGTTGAGTTCTTCATTGGGATGGAGAGTGACATTGGTTCTGAACTTAAAGAAATGTAACTTTGAGGGTATGAGACGTGAATTGGCCAAGATTGACTGGCAATTAATTCTTAAAGGGTTGACGGTGGATATGCAATGGACGGCATTTAAAAACTGCATGGGTGAACTACAACAATTGTTCATCCCAGTTTGCCAAAATAATAATTCAGGGAAGGTAGTGCATCCGTGGATAACAAGGGAAATCGAGGATAGTATCAAAGCAAAAGATGAAGCGTACAAATTAGCCAGAATCGAACTAAACCATAGTGAACCAAACCCAGCTGACTGCACTAAAATAATCAATACTAAAATGCACGAAACTGCGCAAAACTAATCTAATCTGAATAAAAGTAATCTAAACAAAACTAAATTAAAATAACAATAAATCACAACACGAAACTCAAGACAAGTGAGCTCAACCCACATCCGCAGTGCTTGACCATTTTATTTAACCAATTTTATTTATACATTTAATCAATTATTTACAATAATGTGTAGAATACAAAACAATACAAACAGACCCCCGCCATAATGTGTAAATAAAATATTCTTAAATATCTATTTTCTCATTCTTATTAAAGAAGCATTCCATCCCCCGTTGTACCCAGCGGTCCCTGAAGTCCTCTAGTGTGGCAGTGGATAGAGCAAAGTCCCTCTCTAGTGCCAATCAAGTGCAGAGGTACCCCCCGAAAGGGGACAGGCAGCCGGCTCTGCGGAGTATTTTAGCGCTTGGCGCCACGACTAGCGCATCACCAGCTTAGCCAGGCCGATGAGCACCCAACCAATACATCTTCAGCCCTACCCAGTCCATGACGCTCAGAGTATCAAAATATGAAGATGGTGGATGTGAAGGGCAGCCAGGATGCAAGGTGATATTTAGATATTTGAACCGAGGTTGCAACCACACATACATCGTTTCTACGAAGAACATAGTCTCATCCAGCCCGCAAAAGTGGCAGGCGTCTGTGAACCGGAATCGAAACAGATTGCATGGAACTCGTCGGTTTAGCACCCTCTACCCCAGGTCCGTGATACAAACGGGGGCAATCACTGCATAGAGGGGACTCCACTGTGGGGGGTGTCACGGACAAAAGACTCAGAGCGTAAATCAATACCCCTTTCCTCCATGAACAGCCGACGGTTACGGAATTCCTCTCCACTCACTGACGGGGTTTCTAATGACAAGTCGCCGATATGAAACATTAATTCTGGTACTCTGGCCTGTTGCGTTCTTCAAAATTGACTCACACCTATCCTTCCGTGTTTTGAGATTAAAAATAATCCATTGAACAACGATAAATTTATCGTACCCACCGTCTTTTTCGCATCCATCTGACGTTCCTGTCGGAGAATTAGGCTGGGGGTGAATAACGTCTGCAGCAATTGATTCGGAAATAAACATTTTAACTCAGTCGAATACTTTGATTCTTAGTTATGGAATTGTGGAGAATTACCCCTCATGAGTTCCTCTATCACCCCCTGGCCTGCTACAGCCGCTTGCTAATATTTTAACCAGCCTTGAACCAAAGGACTCCATTTTGCACAATTTAATGACGAGATGTTGGAGGATTATTGAATAAACCAACCGTGCAGGTGAAACGCTAAGTAGATCAACGCATTGATGGAGAATGAAAATGTAGGATACTATGTTCTCAGATTCGGGCCACACCCTTCCAACCTAGAAATACATCCCATAGTCCGGAGAGTCATGAGGCAACCGCACAGTAATTTGGATAGTGCATATTTCGTTCATCACATCACTGAGGAGGGATGCATATTGTCCCACATCTCCGCTCCATCCGACCTCTAGCCCGTGCACGGTGTCTGTAGGAGATTGGGGGCTGTCCCGAGGGATGCGCATCTTCCGCCGCTTACAACTTGGTGCTTGGGTTCAGATTGCCCAGTCAACTATTGCTTGTGTGGGAAAATGACCCCCATCCTCCCTCCGTTGGAGTCCGCATAGGTGAAATCTGAAACCAAGCATCAAGTTGAAAGCGGCTGAAAGAGCGCAAACCTCGGGGAGTGGAAGTGGGAGGATATAAAAGTGTTCGTTGTCATGCAGATTTGTCATGTGCCCGCTAGGGAACGTGTGGCCCCCCGTGTTTTAAAAGCGATTTACTAGGCCACGAGCTGACTGACCCCGCGGCTGTGGTGTGGGTGAATCACCCGGTGTGGGTGTCAGAGTCCGGGGGTCGTGGGGGGGGGGGGGGGGGGGGGGGGTGGGGTCGCCCTGGTTTGGGGGCTGGAATCCGTTGGCGGTGCATCGCGGTCAGTGACTCTGGGTGAGCTGAGGGACAAGCCCGGTCCAACACATGTGCTCCACCAGACCCACAGCCCGTCACAGTGCGGCCGCATGGGGGAGATGAGGCGGAGAGTAGCCGTGGTCGGGGGATAGTGGTGGGCGGGGGGGGGGGAGGGGTGCCCCGATGGTACGCTCCTTCGGCCGCTTACAAATTGGTGCTCGGGTTGAGATTACCCAGTCGCCTATGGCTTGTATGGGAAAATGACTCCCACCCGCCAGTGTCCACCGGCGGGAGGGTGAGGGTAATTTTCCCACACAGGCCAAGCATCAAGCACCAAGCACCAAGTTGTAAGCGAGCGAAGCTGCGCATCCCTCGGGACAGCCCACACTCTCCCACGGCCACGATCCGTGGGCTGTAGTCAGATTGGAGCGGAGGTATGGGAAAATATTTCATTTAAGCGTCCCATCCTTTCGGTTAGTTGGCGTTTCGGTGTTGTTTCCATTCGGTTATTTGGCGTCCACTTTTTCGCTTCGGCTTCTCGACCGCCGGCGACGCGTCCGCACACGCTCTCTAGTACTACCCAGGCGCAGACGTAATCCCAGAAATGGGAAAGGCAGCCGCTTCGGGCGGAGTCATTTTCCGCTGATCACCAATTTGGCCTAATCTAGGAGCAAACCCTATAGATATTGAAACCGAGGCCGCAAACTCACACACTCCTTCTGCACGTGGAACACAGACTCATCCAGTCCGCAAAGGTGGCAGGCGTCTGGCGAGTCTGTGAACCGGAATAGGAACAGATTGCATGGGATTCATCCTGGTGCGAAGGGGGATAATCACTGCGTAGGGGGAACTCCACTGGGGGGCTGTCCCATGGACAAAATGCTCAGCGCTTATTCCGCGGATTCCTGCTTTATTCACTACCCCTTTCCCCCGTGAACAGCCAACTGTGATGGAATTCCACTCTTTTCACTAGTGGCGTTACTACAGGCAGGTCGGCGACATGAAACATTACCCCTGGTCCTCTGGCCACCAGCGTTATTACAACATTTACTTCATCTATGCTTCAGTGTTTTGGAAATAAAACGAAACATAAATTGAACAACAATAAATATACCGTAGCCACCGTTTTTTCGTTTGCATCTGACGTTCCTATAGGAGAAAAAAACTGGTCTGAATAATCTTTGTAGGAATTGATTCGGGAATAAACATTTTAACTCGAGTCAAATACAGTTTAATTCTTAGTTATGGAATCTTGGAGAATGACCCCTCATGAGTTAATCTTTCACTCTCTGGCCTAGTGCAGCCATTTGCTAATATTGTATCCAGCTTTGAACTAAAGGACTCAATTGTGCACATATAATGGTAAGACGTTTGTGGATAATTGAGTAAATAAACAGTGAATGTCAAACACTCAACAGATCAACTTGCATTCATGGAGAAAAGGGTCCAAGACAACATGTTCTCAGATCGGGGCTAAACATTCCCAACTTAAAAATAAATGCCATAGTCATAAAAGTCATGAGGCAGCCACACAGTAATTTGTTTAGGGTATATTGCGTTCAGTTAAGGTCTCCCTAGTATAAGAAGGATGTGGATATTTTAGAAACAGTGTATGATTACCGGAATTATTCCCAGATTTGTGAGTACTTGCTGCAGCTTATTAAACAGAACTAAATCAAACTGAACCAAACCCAGCTAAACTGAATTGCGTTCTATTAAACTAAATTAAACTGCACAAAACGGCAATGTACTGCACTAAACTAAACTAATTTAAACACAAGTAATCTAAACGAATCTAAACTCAATTAAATTAACGGTAAGCAAACCTCACAAAACTCAACACAACCGAACTTAACCCACATCCGTAATGCTTGGCCCTTTACTTTGAGCAATGATACATTTATTGTAATCAATTGTTGTAAATAATGTATTACAAAACAATACAAACAGACTCAACGCAATAATACCAGTAGATTAAATATACTTAATACCTATTTAATAAATAACTATTTTACCATCCTCAATAAAGATGCATTCCAAACCGCAAGGTGCCCAATAGTCCCAGAAATCCCCCAGGGTGCCGTTGAACAGCGTGTAGTCGCTCTCTAGTACCACCCAGGCGCAGACCTAACCCCAGAAACGGGACAGACAGCCGGGTCGGGCGGTCTTCTTCAACTAAGCTTGACCAGCCTAGAAGCAACCCTTCAGCCCTACTACCCTTTCCCCGAAGCTCAGAGTATCAAAATATAAGGATGGTGGGTGTGAAGGGCAGCCAGGAGTCAATCAACTGCTCATTTATATATTGGAACCGAGGATGCAACCTCACACATTCATTTTCTACATGGAACGCAGATTCATCCAGCCCGCAAAGGTGGCAGGCGTCTGGCTAGTCTCTGAACCAGAATAGAAATGTATTGCAAGGGACTCGGCGGTGTAGCATCCTCCACCCAAGTTCCCCGATGTAAAAGGGGACAATCCCTGCGGGGAGGGAACTCCACTGGGGGGTTCCCTCGCGGAAAAAACGCAGAGTTTAATCCGCGGATTCCTGCTTCATTCCCTACCACTTTCCTCCACGAACAGCCAACTGTGATGGAATTCCACTTCTCTCACTGACGGTGTTACTACTGGCAGGTCGCCATTATGAAACATATGCCCTCGTCGTCTGCCCACCTGCGTTAATCCAACATTGATTGTCAGCTGTCACTCCGTGTTTTGGGAATAAAATGAAGAATATGTTGAACAACAATTAATTTACCGTGGCCACCGTCTTTTTGGTAAACATCTGACGTTCATATAAGAGAAATGTTTGCAGGAATACATTCGGAAATAAACATTTTAACTCAGTCGAATACATTTTATTTCTTCGTTATGGAATCTTGCAGAACGACCTCCCATGAGTTCATCTTTGACTCCCTGGCCTTATCCAGCAATTTGCTAATATATTAACTAGCTTTGAACAAAATGACCTAAATGACAGAGGCATGGGAACCGTTGGAGCGAGTGGAGGAGGGTCAGGGCTGTGAGTATTTAAATCGAGCGCGGGGCTTGCTTTCACAGAGGCCCGGGAACTGTTGGAGCTAGTGGAGGAGGGTCAGGGCTGTGAGTATTTAAATCGAGCGCGGAGCTTGCTTTCACAGAGGGCCGGGAACCGTTGGAGCGAGTGGAGGAGGTTCAGGGCCGAAATCTGTATCGTTCCACACTCCATAGGGAGGGTTCTGGTGGAAGCCGCTGATTGGTGGAAGCAGACAAGAGGAAGCAACTGATCGGGTGCAACCTCAGGTTAGCATTTCTGCTTTCTGGTTAAAGGTACAGTGCTTTAGTAAAGGTACAGTGAGCCAAGGGTACAGTGGGCTAAATGTACAGTGCTTTAGTAAAGGTACAGGAAGCTAAGTGTACAGTGTTTTAGTAAACGTACAGTGCTTTTTATTTATATAATAAAGGTAAAGTTTAGAAGTCAAGAGGGAACAGCTGTTGTGAGTCAGAAACCTGCTGATTTTTCCCAGCAGTTTCTATTGTATTGTACTTGTATCCATATAACCATATAACCATTAGAGCACGGAAACAGGCCATCTCGGCCCTACAAGTCCGTGCCGAACAACTTTTTCCCTTAGTCCCACCTGCCCGCATTCATAACATTACCCTCCATTCCCTTCTCATCCATATGCCTATCCATTTTCTTTTTAAATGATACCAACGAACCTGCCTCCACCACTTCCACTGGAAGCTCATTCCACACCGCTACCACTCTCTGAGTAAAGAAGTTTCCCCTCGTGTTACCCCTAAACGTCTGTCCTTTAATTCTGAAGTCATGTCCTCTTGTTTGAATCATCCCTATTCTCAAAGGGAAAAGCTGATCCACATCAACTCTGTCTATCCCTCTCATCATTTTAAAGACCTCCATCAAGTCCCCCCTTAACCTTCTGCGCTCCAGAGAATAAATACCTAACTTGTTCAACCTTTCCCTGTACATCATATCGCCAATTCTGGCCTCCCTACACTGGCTCCCGGTGCACTTTCGGGTTCATTTTAAGTTACTGTTATTTGTTTTTAAGTCTCTGATGGGGCTCGCCCCGCCTTACTCTCTGACCTCCATCAAGTCCCCCCAGGCCCCCTCACTTAACCTTCTGCGCTCCAGAGAATAAATACCTAACTTGTTCAACCTATCTCCGTAAATTAGTTGTTGAAACCCAGGCAACATTCTAGTAAATCTCCTCTGTACTCTCTCTATTTTGTTGACATCCTTCCTATAATTGGGCGACCAAAATTGTACACCATACTACAGATTTGGTCTCACCAATGCCTTGTACAATTTTAACATTACATCCCAGCTTCTATACTCAATGCTCTGATTTATAAAGGCTAGCATACCAAAAGCTTTCTTTACCACCCTATCTATATGGGATTCCACCTTCAAGGAACCATGCACGGTTATTCCCAGATCCATCTGTTCAACTGTATTCTTCAATTCCCTACCATTTACCATGTACGTCCTATTTTGATTTGGCCTCCCAAGGTGAACCACCTCACATTTATCAGCATTAAACTTAATTTGCCATCTTTCAGCACATTCTTCCAAATGGCCTAAATCACCCTGTAGACTGTGGAAATCCTCTTCATTATCCACAACTATCTTGGTATCATCTGCATACTTACTAATCCAATTTACCACACCTTCATCCAGATCATTGATGTACATGACAAACAACAAAGGACCCAACACCGATCCCTGAGGCATCCCACTAGTCACCTGCCTCCAACCCGACAAACAACCATCCACCATTACACTCTGGCTTCTCCCATTCAGCCACTGTTGAATCCATCTTGCTACTACTGCATTTATACCCAACAGTTGAACCTTCTTAACCAACCTTCCACGAGGAACCTTGTCAAAGGCTTACTAAAGTCCATATAGACAACATCCACTGCTTTACCCTCGTCAGTTTACCTAGTAACCTCTTCAAAACATTCAAGAAGATTAGTCAAACATGACGTTCCAAGTCAAGTCAAGTCAAGTCAAGTCAAGTCAAGTTTATTTGTCACATACACATACGAGATGTGCAGTGAAATTAAAGTGGCAATGCTCGCGGACTTTTGTGCAAAAGACAAACAACAAAACAACCAAACAAATTATAAACACAATCATAACACACATATTCTTTTACATAATAAATAATGGAAGGAAAAACGCTCAGTAGAGTTAGTCCCTGGTGAGATAGGCGTTTACAGTCCGAATTGCCTCTGGGAAGAAACTCCTTCTCAACCTCTCCGTTCTCGCCGCATGGCAACAGAGGCGTTTGCCTGACCGTAGCAGCTGGAACAGTCCGTTGCAGGGGTGGAAGGGGTCTCCCATGATTTTATTTGCTCTGGAGTTGCACCTCCTGTTGTATAGTTCCTACAGGGAGGCGAGTGAAGTTCCCATAGTGCGTTCGGCCGAACGCACTACTCTCTGCAGAGCCTTCTTGTCCTTGGCAGAGCAATTCCCAAACCAAATGGTAATGTTCCCGGACAAGATGCTTTCCACCGCCGCTGCGTAGAAGCACTGGAGGATCCTCGGAGACACTCTGAATTTCCTCAATTGTCTGAGGTGGTAAAGGCGCTGCCTTGCCTTACTCACGAGTGCTGAGGCGTGTGATGCCCATGTCATATCCTCGGAGATGTGGACTCCCAGCTATTTAAAACAGTTCACCCAGGCACAAATTCATGCTGACTGTTCCTAATCAGACCCTGTTTATCCAGATGCTTATATACATTATCTCTAAGTATCTTTTCAATTAATTTGCCCACCACTGAAGTCAAACTAACAGGCCTATAATTGCTAGGTTTATTCTTAGAACCCTTTTTAAACAATGGAACAACATGCGCAGTACTTCAATCCTCGGGGACTATTCCCGTTTCTAATGACATTTGCAATATTTCTGTCATAGCTCTGGCTATTTCTACACTAACTTCCCTCAATGTCCTAGGGAATATCCTGTCAGGACCTAGAGACGTATCCACTTTTATACTTTTCAAAAGTGTCAGTACTTATTTTACTTTGAAACTCATAGTATCCATAGCTATTCTACTAGTTTCCATTACCTCACATGATTCAATATCCTTCTCCTTGGTGAATACCGGCGAAAAGAAATTGCACAATATCTCCCCCATCTCTTTGGCTCTGCAGATAGCTGTCCACTTGGACTCTCCAATGGACAATGTTATCCCTCGTTATCCTTTTGCTATTAATGTAGCTGTATAAACCGTTTGGATTTACGTTCACCTTCCTTGCCAAAGCAACCTCATGTCTTATTTTAGCTTTTCTAATTTATTTCTTAAGGTTCTTTTTACATTCCTTATTCTCCTCAAGCACCTCATTACTTCATGCTGCCTATAATTATTGTAGATCTCCCTCTTTTTACGAACACGATGTCCAAATTCCCTTGAAACCCAGATCTCTTTCCACTTTGTACTGTTTCCTTTCAACCGAAAAGGAACATAAAGATTCTGTACTCTTAAAATGTCCCCTTTAAATGTCCTCCATTTCTCATCCACATCCTTCCCATAAAACAAAATGTCCCAGTTCACTCCTTTTAAATCATTTCGCATCTCATCAAAGTTAGCCTTTCTCCAATCAAAAATCTCAACCCTAGGTCCAGTTCTGACCCTCTCCATAATTATATTGAAACTAATGGTATTGTGATCACTGGACCCGAAGTGCTCCCCATACCACCGCCACCTGTCCAGTCTCATTTCCTAACAGGAGGTCCAACACTGCCCCTCCTCTAGTAGGTACCTCTATGTATTGCTGCAAAATCTATCCTGCACACATTTTGAAAACTCCAAACCATCCAGCCCATGTACCGAATGTGTTTCCCAGTCTATGTGTGGGAAGTTGACATCTCCCACAATCACTACTTTGTGCTTACTACTAATATCTGCTATATCCTTACATATTTGCTCTTCCAATTCTCGATCCCCTTTTGGCAGCCTATAATACACCCCTATAAGTGTTGCTACCCCTTTCCCACTTCTCCGTTCCACCCAAATAGCCTCCCTAGATGAGCCCTCCAATCTATCCTGCCAAAGCACTGCTGTAATATCTTCCCTGACTAGTAATGCAACACCGCCACCTCTTTCCCCTCCAATTCTTTCAAACCTGAAGCAACGAAATCCTGGAATATTTAGTTTCCAATCACAGCCCTCCTGCAACCATGTTTCACTGATCGCCACAACATCATACTTCCAGGTGTCTATCCAGACTCTAAGCTCGTCCACCTTTCTTACAGACTAAGAAACAGACTAAAAAACAGTTTTTACCCCACTGCTATAAAAGCACTAAATGTAGCTGCCAAGGAACGCAGGGGCGAGACATACTAAGGGACTGTGGTACATTGTGAATTCGACAGAAGGATGGAGGGTTGGGGTTTTATGCGTGCTATTTTCGTGATATTTATTTTAGTTGTTTATCTTTTAATATTTTACCTTGTATGTATCGTTAGCTGTTAGAAATGTTTGAATGGTGCACTGACTGGCTGACATTTTTAAATTTCGTTGTACATGGTTCATGTTACAATGACAATAAAGAAACTATTCTACTATTCTATTCTACTATACTTACAATGTGAGTAAAGTGTATGTCAATGTACCAGTCAGCATCAAGTCGAACCACATTTACTGATGATTCAATCTTCATGTTCCATAGAATAGCCACATCACCTGGTATTCCCATGCCAAGGTCAGTTGTAGACTCCCCAGCCCCATGAAAGGTGTCAATGGGAGAATTGAGTTTGTCCAAGTCTTGCTTCGCTAAGAATGTCTCTTGCATACATAGTATGTCAGAGTTCTCCAGGAGGTTGTCAACAACTGAGCGGCGAGCTTTATCCCCTGTGCTCTGGCAAAGTGGAAACGAACTGCCTCCACCACCTTCACTGGAAGCTCATTCCACACAGCCAAAACTCTCTGAGTAAATAAGTCCCCCCTCATGTTACCCCTAAACATCTGTCCCTTAATTCTCAAGTAATGTCCCCTTGTTTAAATCTTCCCTGCCCTCAGTGGGAAAAGCTTATCCACGTCAACTCTGTCTATCCCTCTCATCATTTTAAAGACCTCTATGAAGTCCCCCCTTAACCTTCTGCGCTCCACAGAATAACGCCCTAACTTGTTCAACCTTTCTCTTTAACTTAGATGGTGAAACACAGGCAACATTCTAGTAAATCTCCTCTGTAATCTCTCTATTTTGTTGACATCCTTTCTATAAATAGGCAACCAAAATTGTACACCATACTCCAGAATTGGCCTCACCAATCCCCTGTACAATTTTAACATTACATCCCAACTTCTATACTCAATGCATATTGTTTGTAAAAATGTGGATTCTAAAGGATTAATTTAGTAGGCCATAGCAGTTCATGATACTGGATGTAGAAGAATCTAAGGCTGAGCCAGAAATGACGCATTTTAGACATGTTTGTAGTTCAAATTCTGCCCAGATTTATTTTTAACTAAACTAAAAGCAAAGGTCGCTCATGCAAAGCCCGAAACTGACCAGTAGGCAGTCAGTACGAGACCTAATCCCACCCCTACCCCCATCTCGCCTAACGACAGCTCCCAACGTAGAAACAAGGCTTATTTACCACTCAATAGCCAAAGCAGATTGATATTCTGGTTAAAAGTGCATGCCAACTGTGAAAAACAAGAGGACTTCATATTGTTTATCCAATGTCAAAATACGTGCAAATTATGAAAAGCAAGAACTGCTTCACTTTGTTTGTCTAAAGACAGTGGAAAACATCATTCGATGGAGCATAACTTTTCCGTTCTCTAAGATACTATTGATTCACTGTAATGACATTATATATTAACTTTTAAGATCTGCTTTGTTAGCTCTTTTACTTTTAAAAATCATTCTTAATCATTTACAGAACGCTATATTGTCAAAATAGGAACAACAAATCTCCAATTTTATTGTAGTCCGCTATCAATATCTCCCCGTCGCGGCTTCAACCCCATAAGCCTCCAGAAAGCTGGAACTTCTTGCGGATTGTTAAAAAATCGGTTGTTACTATTAAGTAGTCATATACGCAGCCTAGTTGGGTAGAGCAAGGCAGGGCGCAGCTGTTTCTTAAACAACTCGGACATTACGTTACAGAAAGGCATTCTCAATCCCATTAGCTCACGGCTGTAATCAGGGACAAACCGAAACCTGCATCCTTCATATTCAACCATGCCCAACTTTTTTGCTGCTTTGAGGTTATTCTCCTTCTTCTGCAGAACGTGAAACCGACCGATCAAATGTTTCGGTTTATCTTGGATACAAGGTTTCTTCCCGATCCTGTGTGCATTTTACAAAATTGGAAGATTTTCGTAATGCTCGATGTTGAAAGTCTCATTTCAGGCATATTTTATATAAAAGTCTCATTTTAGGCATATTTTACAACATTATCTTCTCTTGACCTTCAGGAAAACCATCAATTTGCATATTTATTCGACGGCTTATGTTTTCCATCCACATTTTAGTCTTCTATTGCTCGAGTGCCCGAGTATTTTCGTTCATTTTCCGTTCCAGTGTTTCAATCTTCAAACCTCTTTCCTGAACCAAGTTTCGCAAGTTATCGATGTGGTCCTTCTGTTCACGAGGTTCATCTTGTAACATAATCAGCTTTGCTTGAACTTCCTTTAATTTGCTCGAAATTCCTTCCATCATTTATTCCAATCTGCAGAATCGTGTGTTAAGTTTTCCGTTCATTTTCGATATTGCTTCTAAGATACCAGTCAGAATCTGCGCCTTCCCCACGTCCCTTCCTTGGAGAAGTTTTGTTTGCTCTTGTCTCCATCCTTTACACAATTTAAGCGTTTAAAAAAATGGTTAGACCGTGTCTTGAAATCAAGTAATAACAAGTAACATTGAAAGAGTGGTAAGCAAGAAGTTAAACGTTAAGGGAGCAAACTAAGTTACAACATTACGGCATGCCGCCACTAGGAGAGTTGCACCCACATATCACTCCTGTAAGCCCAAGAAGGGGGATGCAGATCAAGTATTGCTGAATTGACCCGTGTCTGGTTTTGCTGCTGATGACCTGATCCATGATCTCTGTCTGGTTTTCCACAGCACCGCCATCTCGTGCATGCGGGTAGCCATGTTGTGTTTTAGTTTTATCTTACGACTCGGAGCATACGGTACTCATCTAGATGGTCTCTATATGTGTACAAATTAAAGTACTTGTTATGATATATAATGACTCTAAGTTCTTTGCACACTCCTACTTTGGCACAATTTAGGTCTGTGATTTTTCGAAAGTCTAATAGGTGTATGGTGTCCATTTCCCAATTTCATTTCAGAAAGAAATTAAAGTGCGTTCACTTTTGATATGAATTCTGAATTTTGGATACGTGGGAGGAGGAAGAGCAACGAGTGGGATTCCAGAGAGCTAGGGTTAGATGGCGAGGATTATATATCAACTCATTGGTGCTAATCAAGTTGTCTAACTTAGCTAGTTCAGTTGGGTTCGCATTGGGCCACATCGCTGTCAACGTCCCCGTTCCTGAAACGGCACAAACCTCTGTTAAATTTAATAAATGTAAAGGCATCTGCTACTACCTATGACGGCCTTGCGTGTACCTCTCAACTTATGTAAATATCCCCCCCACCCCTCAGGTATCTCTGACATCTTTACCATCTCACCTCACGTTACACCACGTTTTAGAAACCCAAACTATGAGGAAGATTCTGTGCATATTTACCTCACCCATGCCTCTCGTTTTTGGATTAACGTCAATAACACCATCATCCTCGAATATTATAATTATACATTACAGAAACAAATCTTCGACCCACAGATTCCACGTCTCCAACAAACATCGAGTCATAGAGCACGGAATCATAACTTCACCTCACTATCAGTTTGTGACTTTCCCAACTAGAGGAAATAAGATACTGGACCACTGCTACAGTAATATCAGAAATGCTTTTATAGCTGAACCAATACCCCACTTCGGCAAGTCTGACCACCTGGCAATTCGGCTCAAGCCCATCTACATCAAGAGGCTTAAGGCACAGCCAGTCACAGTCAGAACTGTTAATACCTGGACGGACAGTGCACAGGCTAGCCTGCAGGGATGTTTGGAGGCTACAGATTGGAACATCTTTAAGGTGGCCACAGATGACACTCACGCCAGTTGCCATGAAGTGTCTAGAAACACTGGGTCTCACACATAGCAATCACATGGTCCCGGGCTCGAGCGACCCCCTCCAATTCGCCTACCGCCCCAACCGCTCAGTGGACAACGCAGTGGCCATTGCTCTACACTACATCCTGCAACACCTGGACAGCAGAGGAACATACGTCAGAACGCTGTTCCTGGATTACAGTTCGGCCTTTAACACCATTCGCCCGGGCTGGCTGACTGAGAAACTGACAGACCTCGGCGTCCCGACTCCCACCTCTAACTGGATCTTGGATTTACTGACTGAAAGACCATAGGTGGTGAGGATGGGAAGGAGGGTGGCTGCAGAGCTCACCGTCAGCACAGGATCAGTCCCAAACTTTTCACCCTCAACACAGACAAGACAAGAAAAATAATAATGGACTTCAGGAAAAATCCACCCCGCCCTGCAGCCCCTCATCATCAAGGGGACTGTGGTGGAGAACACTGCTGCTGACAGTTTACAGATACCTGGGATTACAAGTAACATCAGATCTGAACTGGACTTTGAACACTGCTGCCACAGTGAAAAAAGCACAGCAGAGACTGTACTTCATCAGGCTGCTCAGAAAAGCTGGTCTGCACTGTCGCCCTCTCACCCAGGTCTACAAAGGACTGATAGAGAGCATCCTCACCACAGGCATCACGGTGTGGTATGGAAACACCACACAGACAGAGAGGAAGGCTCTGGAAAGAGTCATAAAGACTGCAGAGAGAATCCATGGATACAATCTATACACAGCGCTGTCACAAAAGAGCAGAGAGAATCATCAGAGACACACTACATCCAGCTCACTCCCTGCTCAAACACAAAAACTGCACATACAACCTCAGGCACAGACGAGCGGACAGCATCGTCACAAACAGAACACGCTTTTTTAAGAGGTTCTTCCCTGCCACAGAGAGACTCTTGGCCAAAACAAAATGAACTGATGTCCTGACCTACCTCATAGCACATCATATTATATTATATTATATTATATTGTCTCCTTGGCCTGTGCCATTTACAATGCAATCGACACTTTTTATATAGGGTTGTGTAATTTACAATGCTCTCACTTTCCCCTTTATATAGGGTTTTAGGCATTTTCTTTCTTTTTTAGTTCTAGAGAAGTATATGTTGTTATAGATTATGTGTCTTCTGTGTGTCTTTATAACGACTTGACTTGACTCTCTGAACAACCGCACAAGAGTTCCCATGTGTGTAAGCACAAATGGCAAATACAGTTTTTGACCTTTGACCGTTGACCTTCAACCCACCGATCCCACGTCAACATAGATGGATTTATATCCTCATTACCTGTTGCACATTCCTGTCTCTCCTACCCTGATTTTTGATATTTACCAGGACTAATGGCCGCTTAACCAAACATACGTGCTCTCCACTGGTTCGGCGTCAGCTCGACGCTACAATCTTCGGATGAAGCCAAAAACGCAGACAATTATTGTTAAATCAGGTGGCTGGCGCATGTAACTCTTAACGGCAACGGAGCCAACATGGAATGTTCAGACTGTCCGCCGCCTTCAGGAGCAAATCTACCACAAAATCCTCGCCCCACCCAAACCAGACTGAAGGCCATGCTCATTATAAATACAGCACATTATGCGATTGTATTTACAATCTTCTCTACCGGCACTGTTAACCCAACAAGGGAAAATGCAGAAGATGAGCAATTGTGTTATAATTATTTTTGGAATACTGCTGATGACTCAACGGACTGCAGGAGATTTTAAAACGAAAAAAGAATGTGAGGCAATGCATAGCAGTGCGTGTTGTTTTTATTTTTTTCAAAACCATCGATAGCAACCTTAGCAGAACGTTGATGTAAGCCTGCTCAGCTCTACTGTCGGCTCATTAATTTCAATGCTTGAGTTGTGCTGGGTAGGATTGCCTGTTCGTCTGCAGACATTATTGGACAATGTTCAAATCTGTATATTATAGATTGCTTCTGGGTTCTGAGTGTGAACCAAATACAAGAGAAAACCCACGGATGCTCCTGTACAGTCGCACATCAAACTGACCGATCACTGAGTTACCCAAATATGTCCCACTTTCGACTGGTTTCGGGGACCAAAGGTCAGGTTCCCAATCCAGGCTCTCCCTCGCGGATTGCCTGTACGAGGATGAGTTCGGGGCGCACTGTGCAAACCTTTAGCGAAACTGGTTCTTCGTTGGAGAATGGTAAACTGTGAATTAGTAACCAGGCTGGTTTAGACAAAGGGGTGCATTAACCATTATCAACTACATGTAAGGGGGTTCTAAAAAGATTCATTGAATTCCCAATAATTAAGACCCATAATGTAAATCGACATTTATTGGTAATCTCCTGTTGCCGGATGACTGGGCGACAAAATATGTGAATTATAGGCAGGTTAGTTTTGTTTATCGAAAAAGCATAGACCTGTTCAATGTTATACCACGCTTAACAATACTCTCAAGGAGAAAGCAACGACATGAAGGGTTAAATTATGGAGGAATTCGAAACAAACCGCAGAATAATGTTTCATATTATCTTAATTTTCTTGCATGTTTGAAAAGTTTTTGTTTTTATCAACAGCGTTTAAATGCAAACGCGAAGGAGGAGTGTGCAAATTCGGCTGTTTTATCCCCCGCGAGGTGCATATAAATATCTGGTGCCCTAATCGCATTGCGTGCTGCAGGCGAGTCTAGAAATCACGATGTATTCGGCCCGAATGTTTTTCTCACTGTTCAGCTCATTTACATGCATCGCTGGACAACCATTGGCTGAAGAAGTGTACCAATAAATAAACATGAATGCATCGATTGCAGCTCTTTTCCAAATGTTTATTAAAAAATCGCCTCCCCAAAGGATGGGAACAGCAGATTTCACCTATCCGAAAAACAATCTTAGATACCCAGGTCCAAGGTGAAAACGCAAGAGGTGATCATATAGAGGTGTATGGGTAATATTATAGAGTTGTAGGAAATCATCAGGGGGAAAAGTAAGGCAAATGCCCAGGGTTGGCGCATCAAGAGCAAGAAAAAATTATTTAAGGTGAGGAGGAACGAATTAGTAGGGGCATGATGGACAATGTTTTCACACAGAGGGTGGCAGTATATGAACCGAGCTGCGAGAAGTAAATGAGGCGAGTACAATAAAAATATTAAAAACATAATTGGATAGGCACATGGATATGAATTGTTTAGAGGAATGTTGGTGATAGACAGATTTATGGGGTTGGGGTAGAGAGGTTATATTGGTCAGCACGGACGAGCTGGGTCCAGAAGCCTGTTCGGTACAGCGTAACTCTGTGCCTCGAGGAGCACATGTGTTAATACGGTTTATAATAGGCTTTGCTTGAAGCGGCCGGCAGTCGGGACAGATAATTTGCAGCAAAAACAGTTAGGACGGCTTCACTTCTTAGAAACACATAGGGCTGCAGGAACAACTATTCGTGCAGCATAATCAGATGGAAAAGATACACGAGAACTTGCAACGGAACCTTCTAGTTCCAGGTCAAGTCAAGTCAATTCAAGTTTATTTGTCACATACACATACGAGATGTGCAGTGAAATGAAAGTGGCAATGCTCGCGGACTTTTGTGCAAAAGGCAAACAACAAAACAACCAAACAAATTGTAAACACAATCATAACACACATATTCGTTTACATAATAAATAATGGAAGGAAAAACGTTCAGTGGAGTTAGTCCCTGGTGAGATAGGCGTTTACATTCCGAATTGCCTCTGGGAAGAAACTCCTTCTCAACCTCTCCGTTCTCACCGCATGACAACGGAGGCGTGTGCCTGACCGTAGCAGCTGGAACAGTTCGTTGCAGGGGTTGAAGGGGTCTCCCATTATTTTATTTGCTCTGGAGTTGCACCTCCTGTTGTATAGTTCCTGCAGGGGGGCGAGTGAAGTTCTCAGCCAACTGAGAAAATGGCCACCGAATGGTCACAGGGGTGGAAGACAATATCGTCTCAATAACACAACTACATCAATTCACCTGATAAAAGCTATACAGGGTCTGAGTTCCCCAGAGGAATATGGGTGAAGCTCACCAGACTTCGTAATAGAGTTTGGCGTTATATTGCAAGCATGTGGAAATGGGGGTTCCGCCAGAGCCCAGCCTGTTAATGCGGAGCAGAACAACAGACAGCCAACCATGTTGTCTTTGACTGTTCGCTCTGCCACCCACCAAATGGAGCTCAGGCCTGGCAGACATTGACGCAGAGCTAACAACCTGGCTGCCCAACATTCGGCTTAAGATCTACCTCTTCCTTTGGTGTATTTATGTTTCATTCGTCAAAAGAAGAAGAAAGTTAAGCTTGGGAATCATACATCCCAGAGGTATCAATATTGACTTATCTTACTTCCAGTAAAATCTGCTGACCATCTCCCTCCTTCTCTCCCCCTTCCTAGTTCTCCGACCAGTGCCGCCCACACCAGCCCCAACGATCAGGGATAGTGGTTGGTACAGATAGTTAGTTAGTTCCAGAATTCAGTAGGACCATATAACCATATAACCATATAACAATTACAGCACGGAAACAGGCCATCTCGGCCCTACAAGTCCGTGCCGAACAATTTTTTCCCCCTTAGTCCCACCTGCCTGCACTCATACCATAACCCTCCATTCCCTTCTCATCCATATGCCTATCCAATTTATTTTTAAATGATACCAATGAACCTGCCTCCACCACTTCCACTGGAAGCTCATTCCACACCGCTACCACTCTCTGAGTAAAGAAGTTCCCCCTCATATTACCCCTAAACATATGTCCCTTAATTCTGAAGTCATGTCCTCCTGTTTGAATCTTCCGTATTCTCAAAGGGAAAAGCTTGGCCACATCAACTCTGTCTATCCCTTCATCATTTTAAGACCTCTATCAAGTCCCCCCTTAACCTTCTGCGCTCCAGAGAATAAAGACCTAACTTATTCAACCTATCTCTGTAACTTAGTTGTTGAAACCCAGGCAACATTCTAGTAAATCTCCTCTGTACTCTCTCTATTTTGTTGACATCCTTCCTATAATTGGGCGACCAAAATTGTACACCATACTCCAGATTTGGTCTCACTAATGCCTTGTACAATTTTAACATTACATCCCAGCTTCTATACTCAATGCTCTGATTTATAAAGGCTAGCATACCAAAACCTTTCTTTACCACCCTATCTATATGAGATTCCACCTTCAAGGAACTATGCACGGTTATACCCAGATCCCTCTGTTCAACTGTGTTCTTCAATTCCCTACCATTTACCATGTACGTCCTATTTTGATTTGTCCTGCCAAGGTGTAGCACCTCACATTTATCAGCATTAAACTCCATCTGCCATCTTTCAGCCCATTCTTCCAAATGGCCTAAATCACTCTGTAGACTTTGGAAATCCTCTTCATTATCCACAACACCCCCTATCTTGGTATCATCTGCATACTTACTAATCCAATTTACCACACCTTCATCCAGATCAATGATGTACATGACAAGCAACAAAGGACCCAACACAGATCCCTGAGGCACCCCACTAGTCACCTGCCTCCAACCAGATAAACAGCCATCCACCATTACCCGCTGGCTTCTCCCATTCAGCCACTGTTGAATCCATCTTGCTATTCCTGCATTTATACCCAACAGTTGAATCTTCTTAACCAACCTTCCATGAGGAACCTTGTCAAAGGCCTTACTAAAGTCCATATAGACAACATCCACTGCCTTACCCTCGTCAATTTCCCTAGTAACCTCTTCAAAAAAATCAAGAAGATTTGTCAAACATGACCTTCCAGGCACAAATCCATGTTGACTGTTCCTAATCAGACTCTGTTTATCTAGAGTTAAAGAGGGAACTGCAGATGCTGGAGAATCGAAGGTTACACAGAAAAGCTGGAGAAACTCAGCGGGTGCAGCAGCATCTATGGAGCGAAGGAAATAGGCAACGTTTCGGGCCGAAACCCTTCTTCAGACGGGTTCTTCTTCAGTCTGAAGAAGGGTTTCGGCCCGAAACGTTGCCTATTTCCTTCGCTCCATAGATGCTGCTGCACCCGCTGAGTTTCTCCAGCTTTTCTGTGTAACCTCTGTTTATCTAGATGCTTATATATATATTATCTCTAAGTATCTTTTCCATTAATTTGCCCACCACTGAAGTCAAACTAACAGGTCTATAATTGCTAGGTTTACTCTTAGAACCCTTTTTAAACAATGGAACAACATGCGCAGTACGCCAATCCTCGGGGACTATTCCCGTTTCTAATGACATTTGAAATATTTATGTCATAGCCCCGGCTATTTCTACACTAACTTCCCTCAATGTCCTAGGGAATATCCTGTCAGGACCTGGAGACTTATCCACTTTTATGACTTTATATGACATGACTTTAACAGTTAGTGTGTGTGTTTGTGTGTATGTGTGTGCGCGTGTGCGTGTGTATTTGCGCCCGTGCGTCGGTGTGTGTTGTACGTGTGTACGTGCATGTATTTGTGTGTCAGTGTGTATCCCTGTCTGTGCCCGCGTGTGTGCGCGGTGGGTGTGGATAAAACAACGTTTGGACCGTGATCCGATATTGTCACTTAGCCTCTGAAGTATAAACCGTATGGGTAAACTGCATTTCAGAGCGTATATGACCGAGGTCTCAGAAAAAAAGCGTGAGAAATAGTTTACAGTCCAATTTATTATCTGAATGGTGGCCGATTAGGAAAAGGTAAGATGCAACGAAACCTAGGTGCCATGATACACCAGCCATCGAAAGTAGGCATGCAGGCGCAGCAGGCAGTGAAGAAAGCGAATGGTATGTTAGCATTCATAGCAAAAGGATTTGAGTATAGGAGCAGAGAGGTTCTACTGCAGTTGAGCCCACACCTGGAGTATTGCGTACAGTTTTGTTCTCCTAATCTGAGGAAGGATAGTATTGCCATAGAGGAGGTACAGAGAATGTTCGCCAGAATGATTCATGGGATGCCAGGACTTTCAGATGAAGAAAGACTGGATAGACTCGGTTTCTACTCGTTAGAAGGTAGATAGATAGAGAGATAGATAGATAGATAGATAGATAGATAGATAGATAGATAGATAGACAGACAGACAGACAGACAGACAGACAGATAGATAGATAGATAGATAGATAGAGATAGATAGATAGATAGATAGATAGATAGATAGATAGATAGATAGATAGATAGATAGATAGATAGATAGAGAGAGAGAGAGATAGATAGATAGATAGATAGATAGATAGATAGATAGATAGATAGATAGATAGATAGATAGATAGATAGAGAGAGAGAGATAGATAGATAGATAGATAGATAGATAGATAGATAGATAGGTAGGTAGGTAGGTAGGTAGGTAGGTAGGTAGGTAGGTAGGTAGGTAGATAGATAGATAGATAGATAGATAGATAGATAGATAGATAGATAGATAGATAGAGAGAGAGAGAGAGAGAGAGAGATAGAGAGATAGATAGATAGATAGATAGATAGATAGATAGATAGATAGATAGATAGATAGATAGATAGATAGATAGATAGATAGATAGATAGATAGATAGATAGATAGATAGGTAGATAGATAGATAAGATAGATAGATAGATAGATAGATAGATAGATAGATAGATAGATAGATAGATAGATAGATAGATAGATAGAGATAGATAGATAGATAGATAGATAGATAGATAGATAGATAGATAGATAGATAGATAGATAGATAGATAGATAGATAGATAGATAGATAGATAGATAGATAGATAGATAGATAGATAGATAGATAGATAGATTCTTCCACAAACACTTCATTAACTTGCCTTTCCCAATCTCCCAATATTAAATCCAGCGTTGCCCACTTAGATGTATGAGCCTCTACATACTGTTTAGAAAACTCTCCTGAACACTTTTGAGGATTTGCACCTCATTTAACCATATAACTATGATATTTCCTTGTTTATATTGAGAAAGTTAAAATCCCCTACTACAACAACCTATTTGACCTGCAGCTCTCTGCAATCTCTTGCCACATTTTTTATTCTAATTCCCGTTGACTATTCGATGTCTGTAGTATACCCCCAAAAAGGTGTTCATTCATTTTTTGTTCCTCAGCTCCACCCATATAGCCTCAATAGACGAACCGTTCGTAATGTCACCTCTGTTGATTGGCACGACATCCTCCTTAACCCCCTACACTGTTCCCCTCACCTTCGTCGCTCCTGAAGCTCCTGTACCCCGGAACATTGAGTTCTCAGTCTTGCCCCTTCCTTATCTAGGTTTCCGTCATGGCTACACGGTCCCAGCGGCTCATACCTATCCAGGCCATTAGCTCGTCTGCCTTATCCGTTCGGCCCCTTGCATTAAATTAAGTGCTGTTGAAACCAACCCTCCTTCCTCGCGCTCCGCTTTTCACCTACCTATTCTGTCCACTAACCTTTCCCCCACCACTGTCCATACCAACCATTCGCCTCTCACGTGCCTCTGTCCTGTACGAGATCCCACCCTCTGCCAATCTATTTTGGATCCTCCAGTGCAGCAATAGCATAGCTTCCCGCTAGGATCTTGGTCCCCCTCCAGGTAATGTGCAAACCGTTCCTTTTGTTCTGGTCAACCCTGCCCATGAAATGATCCCAATTATCCAGAAATGTAATTTCTGGATAATTATCCAATTATCCAGAGTTGGTGCACCCTGCGCCAACTCCTCCGCCACACATGCATTGTCCCTATATTCATGTTTTACCTACACCAGCACGATGTGCTGGGTGCAGTCTATAGTTCGCTACCCTGCAGGACCTGCTTTTCAGTCTTCTACCCAATTCCATAAACTTATGTTGCAGAGCCTCTTTCTTCTTCCTACATGTGTCGTTCGTGTCAACATGCACAAAAAACTCCGGCTTCTCCCCCTCAATCTTGAAGATGCCGTGCACCCGCTCCGAGGCGTCCTGGACCCTGGCACCAGGGAGGCAATACACCAGCATGGAGTCTTGCCCGCTGCCGCAGAATCTCCTTTCCGCATCAATGACTAACGATTCAAATACCAATGGCTCTGCCTGACGTTACGCTTCACCGTTGCTTCTCTGCACGGGGGTTCGACTCACGTGCGCAGCTGCCACTCAATCCTGTCCTGTCTTCCGTTCCGACAGCTCCCAAGAAGGTGTATCTGTTTTCAATAGATACAGCCACCGGGGGCACGTGCACACTGTTTACCTTTTTTCCTCGTTACCCACCTTCGCTCTTCCTGTATCCTCTGACAACCTTACTGTAGGTCTTGTCCAAGACACTTTAAAGGTACAGTGAGCCAAGGGTACAGTGGGCCTAAGGTACAGTGCTTTAGTAAAGGTACAGTGAGCTAAGGGCACAGTGCTTTAGTAAAGGTACAGTGCTTTTTGTTTATATAATAAAGGTGCAGTTTTAAGGTCAAGAGGGAGTAGCTGTTGTGAGTCAGATACCTGCTGATTTCTCCCAGCAGTTTATATTGTAATATACTTGTATCGGATCCAGGGTAAGGCGGGAGAATGACAGCCAGAGCAGTGTACTGTTCGGGATGTCAGATGTGGGAGGTCATGGTGTCGGATGGCCCTCCAGACGTCCACATCTGCACCAGGTGCAGCCAGATGGGGCTCCTAAGGGACCGTATTAGGATCCTGGAGCAGCAGCTCGATGACCTCTGTCTGGTCAGGGAGAGTGAGGAGGTCATAGAGGGGAGTTATAGGGAGGTGGTCACCCCAAAACCACGGGAGAGAGACATGTGGGTCACGTTAAGGAAGGGCAAGGGGCAGAGGCAGGAACGAGTGAGTACTCCAATGTCGGTACACCTTGCAAATAAGTACTCCTGTTTGAGTACGGATGGGGGTGGCAGCCTGCCCGGGGGTAGCGACAGCGGACGGGCCTCCAGCACAGAGACCAGCCCTGTTGCTCCGAAAGGTAGGGACAGAAAGAAGAGGGCAATAGTAATTGGGGAGTCTATTGTTAGGGGGTCGGTTAGGCGATTATGTGGACGCAGTCGGGAGACCAGGATGGTGGTCTGCCTCTCTGGTGCCAAGGTCTCGGACATGTCCCAACGCGCCCATGATATCCTGAAATCAGAGGGAGAGGAGCCTGTGGTCGTGGTACATATGGGTACCAACGCCATAGGTAAAAAAAGGGAAGAGGTCCTGAAGGGAGGATTTAGGGAGTTGGGAAGAGAGTTAAGGAAAAGGACCAAAAAGGTAACAATCTCAAGATTACTGCCTGTGCCACGCGACAGTGAGAGTGGGAATGGAGCGAGGTGGAGGATAAATGCGTGGCTGAAAGACTGGTGCAGAGGGCAGGGCTTCAAGTTTCTGGATCATTTGGACTTCTTTTGGGGAAGGTGGGACCTGTACAGAAATGATGGGTTGCACTTGAACCCGACGGGGAGCAATATCCTGGCGGGGAAATTTGCAAAGGCAGCTGGGGAGACTTTAAACTAGAATGGTTGGGGCGAGGGACTCAAATAGCGAAAGCTAGTAGACAGAATGGGAGGCAGGAAGCAGAAAAGGGAAGCACTCGGACACAAGAGGAGAAAAAAAAAGGAAATAAACAGAGAATAAGAGGCGGGGGGTTTCTTAAATGTGCATATTTTAATGATAGGAGCATTGTAAGAAAGGTGGATGAGCTTAGAGTCTGGATAGACACCTGGAAGTATGATGTTGTGGCGATCTGTGAAACATGGTTACAGGAGGGGTGTGATTGGAAACTAAATATTCCAGGATTTCGTTGCTTCAGGTGTGATAGAATTGGAGGGGCAAGAGGTGGAGGTGTTGCATTGCTAGTCAGGGAAGATATTACAGCAGTGCTTTGGCAGGTTAGATTGAAGGGCTCATCTAGGGAGGCTATTTGGGTGGAACTGAGAAGTGGGAAAGGTGTAGCAACACTTATAGGGGTGTATTATAGACCGCCAAATGAGAATCTAGAATTGGAAGAGCAAATATGTAAGGAGAGCAGATATTAGTAGTAAGTACAAGGTAGTGATTGTTGGAGATTTCAACGTTCCACACATAGACTGGGAAACACATTCTGTAAATGGGCTGGATGGGTTGGAGTTTGCAAAATGTGTGCAGGATAGTTTTTGCAGCAATACATAGAGGTACATACTAGAGGAGGGGCAGTGCGGGACCTCCTGTTAGGAAATGAGACGGAACAGGTGGCGGAGGTATGCGTTGGGGAGCACTTCGGGTCCAGTGATCACAATACCATTAGTTTCAATATCATTATGGAGAGGGTCAGAACTGGACCTAGGGTTGAGATTTTTGATTGGAGAAAGGCTAACTTTGATGAGATGCGAAATGATTTAAAAGGAGTGAACTGAGGCATTTTGTTTTATGGGAAGGATGTAGAAGAGAAATGGAGGACATTTAAAGTGGACATTATAAGAGTACAGAAACTTTATGTTCCTGTTCGGTTGAAAGGAAACAGTAAAAATTGGAAAGAGCCCTGGTTTTCAAGGGAAATTGGACATCTTGTTCGGAAAAAGAGGGAGATCTATAATAAGTATAGACAGCATGAAGTATATGAGGTGTTTGAGGAGTATAATGAATGTAAAAAGAATCTTAAGAAAGAAATAAGAAAAGCTAAAAGAAGATATGAGGTTGCTTTGGCAAGTAGCGTGAAAGTAAATTCTAAGGGTTTCTACAGCTTTATTAATAGAAAAAGGGTAACGAGGGATAAAATTGGTCCATTGGAGAGACAGAGTGGACAGCTATCTGCAGAGCCAAAAGAGATGGGGGAGATATTGAACAATATATTTTCTTTGGTATTCAGCAATGAGAAGGATATTGAATTGTGTGAGGTAAGGGAAACTAGTAGAGTAGGTATGGATACTATGAGTTTCAAAGTAAAAGAAGTACTGACACTTTTTGAAAAATATAAAAGTGGATGTCTCCAGGTCCTGACAAGATATTTCCAAGCTGTCTAAGTTGGGGAAGCTAGAATGCATGCCGGGAACAATGGTATTTGTAATGGAATTGGTATTCTACAGGACCGTATTGACGAAGGAGATACCGATGCAAGATAAGAAATTAAACGGGTTGAAGAAGATTTCAGTAAAATGCTGGAGCCCGTTCTCCTCACTTCTACAGAACAAAACAAAGCTACTAAATATCTTGAAACTATGACTATGGACATGTCTGAAGCGATGAAAAGAAATGAAAGAGGATCTAGACCGGGTTTCTGGGCAACAGGCCAGAAGGACCGACAAATCCAGTCTTCCTTCATATGAAAGTCCTGACATCCCATGAATCAGTCTGGTGAACCTTCTCTGTACTCCCTCTATGGCAATAATGCCATTCCTCACATTAGGAGACCAGAACTTTACGCAATACTCCAGGTGTGGTCTCACCAAGACCCTGTACAACTGCTGTAGGACATCCGTGCTCCTCCGCTCAAATCCTTTTGCTATGAATGCTAACATACCTTTCGTTTTCTTCACTGCCTGCTGCACCTGCATGCCTACTTTTAATGACTGGTGTACCATGACACCCAGGACTCGTTACATCCCCCTTTTCCTAATCGGCCATCATTCAAATAATAGTCTACATTCCTGCTTTTTTGCCACCAAAGTGGACAACCTCACATGTATCCATATTATAATGCATCTGCCATGCATTTTCCCACTCACCGACCCTATCCAAGTCACCTTGCAGCCTCCTAGCATCCTCATCACAGCTAACACTGCCCCCCAGCTTCGTGTCATCCGCAAACTTGGAGATGTTGCATTCAATGCCCTCGTCCAAATCATTAATATATATTGTAAAATAGCTGGGGCCCCAGCACTGAGCCTTGCGGTACCCCATTAGTCACTGCCTGTCATTGTGATAAGGACCAGTTTTCTCCTACTCCTACTCTTTGCTTCCTGTCTGCCAGCCAGTTCTCTATCCACGACAATACTGAACCCCTAATACAATGTGTTTTAAGTTTGTGGGACCTTGTCGAAAGCCTTCTGAAACTCCAGATATAAGACATCAAATGGTTCTCCCTAATCCACTCTACTAGTTACATCCTCGAAAAATTCTACCTTTCATAAATCCATGCTGACTTTGTCGAATGATTTCACCACATTCCAAATGTGCTGCTATCCCATCTTTAATAACTGATTCTAGCAGTTTCCCACTACCGATGTTAGACTAGCTGGTCTGTAATTCCCCGTTTTCTCTCTCTCTCCCTTTTTAAAAAGTGGGGTTACATTAGCAACCCTCCAATCCTCGGGATCTACTCCAGAATTTTAAGAGTTTTGAAAAATTGTCACTAATGCATCCACTATTTCTGGGGATACTTCCTTAAGTACTCGGGGATGCAGCCTATGTGGCCCTAACATCAATTCACCTAACACAACTTCCCGGCTAACCTGGATTTCACTCAGTTCCTCCGTCTCATTTGACCCCCGACCTGCTATTTCCAGCAGATTATTCATGTCTTCCTTAGTGAAGACAGAACCAAAGTAGCTATTCAATTGGTCTGCCATGTCCTTGTTCCCCATGAGCAATTCACCTGTTACTGACTGCAAGGGAGCTACATTTGTTTTAACTAATCTTTTTCTCTTCACATATCTATAAAAACGTTTGCAGTCAGTTTTTATGTCCCCTGTCAGTTTTCTTTCATAATCTATTTTCCATTTCCTAATTAAGCCGTTTGGCATCCTCTGCTGGACTCTGAATTTCTCCCAGTCCTCTGGTAGGCTGCTTTTTCTGGCTAATTTGTACGCTTCATATTTTGTTTTGATACTATCCCTGATTTCCCTTGTTATCCACGGATGCACTACCTTCCTTGATTTAATCTTTTGCCAAACTGGGATGAACAATTGTTCTAGTTCATCCATCCAGTCTTTAAATGCCTTCCATTGCATATATCCATATATCCATCGTCAACCCTTTAAGAATCAATTGCAGTCTATCTTGGCCAATTCACGCCTCGTCAACTCAAAGTTACCTTTCTTTATGTTCAGGACCTAGTTTCTGAATTAACAATGTCCCTCTCCATCCCAATGAAGAACTCAACCATATTATGGTCACTCGTGCCCAAGGGTCCACGCACAACAACACTTCTAACTAATCCTTCCTCATAACTCAATACCCAGTCTAGAATAGCCTGCTCTCTTGTTGGTTCCTCTACATGTTGGTTTCGAAAACTACCCCGCATACATTCCAAGAAATCCTCTTCCAATTTGATTCACCCAATCTAAATGTAGATTGAAGTCACCCATTATAACTGTTTTAACTTTTGCTGCACGCATTTCTAATTTCCTGTTTGATGGCATCCCCGACTCCACTACTACTGTTAGATGACCTGTACACAAATCCCACTAGCGTTTTCTGCCCCTTAGTGTTTCGCAGCACTACCCATATCGATTCCACATCCTCCAAGCTAATGTCCTTCCTTTCTATTGCGTCAATCTCCTCTCTAACCAGCAACGCTACCCCAGCTCCCAGCCTTGGTCACCCTGGAACTATGTCTCCGTGATCCCAACTATATCATAGTCATTAATAGCTATCTGCACATTCAACTCATCCACCTTACTACGAATGCTCCTTGCTTTGAGACACAAAGCATTCAGGCTTGTTTTTATAACACTCTTACCTCTTATACAATTATTTTGAAAAGTGGCCCTTTTTGATTTTGCCCTGGATTTGTCTGTCTGCCACTTTTACTTTTACTACTGCTTCTACCCTCATTTTACACCCCTCTGTCTCTCCGCCCGCACATTTAAGAAACCCCCACCTGTTAAGATGCAATCCGTCCCTTTTGTACAGTTCCCCCTTACTCCAACACAGATCCCAGTGATCTAAGAATCTAAATCCCTGCCCCGTGCACTAGATCCTCGTCCACACATTCAGGTCCCGTATCTCCCTGTCCCTGCTCTCGCCAGCACGAGGAGCTGGAAGCAAACCGGAGGTAACAACCCTGGAGGTCCTGCATTTCAGCATTTTTCCGAGCTCTCTAAAGTCACGCTGCAGAATATTCATCCGCTTCTTTCCGACATAGTTTGTGCCGACATGCACTACCGCTTCCGGATGTTCACCTTCGCCCTTGAGGATTTTCTGCACTCTGTCCATGACATCGTGGATTCTGGCACCAGGAAAGCAGCACACCATCCTCGAATCCCGTCTGTTGCCGCAGAAACCCCTGTCCGTACCCCTCACAATGGAGTATCCCACTACAATGGCGTTGCCTGACGTTTGCGTATTTGGTTTGGGCTCAACAGCCGCTTCCCAAGCCAGTCCGCCGCTCGGTGTAATGACGTCTTCGGTCCCGACAGCTTCTAAGTCGGTGAACATGTTCACAAGAGGTACAACACCCGGGGACGTTTGCATTCCATGTTTCCCTCCCTTTCTCACCGTCACCCACCTTCTCTCTTCCAGTACCTTAGGTGTAACAACCTTGCTGTAGGACTTGTCGAGGAACGACTCCGTTTCTCGAACGAATCTGAGGTCATCCATTTGCTTCTCCAGTTCCCCAACACGGTCCTTCAGGAGCTGTACCTGAATGCCCTTCTCACATTTGTAGCAGCCAGAGGCACCAGCAGTGTCCTTGACCTCCCACACACTGCAAGCATCACACCGAATCAGCTTGCTTGACATCTCCTTCTATCGTCTCTCCCTCTTCAGCGTTTTGCTTAGCCTCCTCTCCTCAGCCTCCTCGCTGATGACTCTCGAGCCAAAGACTCACATCTTTCTCACAGGGCACTTCCCTCACAAGGCCGCTAAGAGCCGTATTGCTTATATTGACTGATAACTTGCCTAATTTACCAATTTACAAACAAATTCCTCAATTTTCAACTGTTTTCCCCCCTCTGACTCACTTCTGACTCTCCACCCAATTGGTCTAGAGCCAATCAGTATTTTCTCCTGCTTATCTGTGTATGCTGTTGCTTCCAAATCCACAGCAGCTCTGAGTAAATGTTGCCTGTGCTTTGCCTCTCCTTTTCAACTGCACCCAAACCCCCCCCCCCCCCGACTCACTTCTAACTCTACTCCCACTTGGGCTAGAGCCAATCGGTGTTTTCTCTTGCTTATGTTTGTTGCTGTTGCTTCCAAATCCACAGCAGCTCTGAGTAAAGTATGCCTGTTCTTTTCCTCTCCTTTTCAACTGCCCCCCCCCCCTGACTCACTTCTAACTCTCCTCCCACTTGGGCTAGAGCCAATCAGTGTGTTATCCTTCTTATCTTTGTTGCTGTTGCTTCCAAATCCACAGCAGCTCTGAATAAAGTATTATGGATAAAGTACCAATCCAAAAAAACCTGAAAAGGAAAGTGTAAGATTCTTCGGAGATTACCAGGCAGAGGTGGCGAAGAAACGTGCCCTTTTTACAAAGACCAGGCTGATTCTTAAAGGAATTCCAAACCTGAGATAAGGAATAATATATCCTGCCAAACTGGGGGGTTTATATGATGACTCGGAGCGTTTCTTTATGAATCCAGAAGAAGCAAGTCTTAAAAAAGGACACTAAAGGATAAGTGAAATGCTACGGCTGCTGATTTCGTGGATTAAACCACGTGTATAATGTATACCTTTTATACATATTTATATGGGGTAGATTGAGAGAATATGGTTCTTTACATGAAAAGATGTACAAAAGTGGCAGATAAGATGGTCGACTAACTCGCACGTGCTAATGTCAAGCCACCTTATCAGGGTTGGAATGGAACATAAGCACTCAAGGCCACCGTGTTTACTAAAGAAGGATTCAATACAATGGAATTATGCAGTATAGAAAACAAATTAAACGGAGCGAAATGTAACAATCTTCAAACAAACTATATAATCAATTGTATACTAACATAAATAATTGTGCTAAATAATTTATTTTTACCTGAAACGTAATATTTTAACCGAATAATGATTCATTCCTCTTTAAAGCTAACACTGAATAATCTCGAGATGTATTACCTCTACTTAAGGTTCATTGTATCGGTATATATCAAAATATGGTTAATCGATTTCCAGAAACGGTCAGGCCAAACCGACAGCGAATCATCCAATCTGACAGCCAATAAAAGACAGACTGAGATGAACCTGACAGGCAGCCGAGACGCATATCCAGCTCTCAGTTAACCCCTTCCAGCCAGACGATTCTTACTTACATTTGACGATTGTTAATAAGTTAAAAAAATGTTTTTTTTCTTATGTTAAACACAGCATTTAAATAGTAAACATCTATTTAGTTTAACATATTAGATGGACTACTTATAGTTCATGAATGGTTGTTATTTTCTGCGAATATATTATCCGGTTCTGGCCTGTTATTTCTCTTCCACTAGACTAGTTCGTAAGGAGCGGAGCTGAATGTAATCTACATCTACGGAAGGTTACCCAAATTCTTCCACCATTCGGTGGTTTTACGCAGTATTTCTAAATACGGTGTTTTCATATTATTTATGTTATTTAGCACTCTTTTTGCTTTTTGTTTAACCCTAAATACCATAATAGTATCATTTCCGATCATTCTCCGCTAAACTTCTCCTCAAAACTAGAAGGAATGTTTAATAAAAAATCGTTCTGGAGGTTCAATCCTCAAATACTAAACAATCCAGACTATTGTGAATATTTAAAACAACAGGTGTAACTCTTTTTTGAGACCAATGATACTCAGACATCTCGCCCTTCCTATTATGGAAATCGTTTAAGGCTTTTATTAAAGGTTCTATCATTTCATACCACGCTTATCAAAATTTAAAAAAAGTACGGAACAATTGCAACTAGAAGAACAGATTAGACAAATTGATTTCGAAAACGCGACAGATCCAACTATAGATAAACACAACAAGATAGCAATATTGAAATTTAAACTAAACCAAATTTTATCTGTAAGAATTATCAGATTATTTCAAATTACAAAACATGAAAATTGGTGGTATTGTGATCTGGAATTAAGTCAAACACGTTGAGGTCATAATTTCGATCATCAATGTTTGGACCGTATATATTCAGAAGTGTGACAGGAAGTGAATTAATATTTCCAGTGGTCATAATATATCTGCCATTTGGGTCTGTAACCATTGAAACAAATAGAAATGTAATATTCTTACGAACATGAATGGCGACACCTCTAGCCTTGGATGTGAAAGGTGACTGTTAAACTTGAGAGATCCAATTAGCTCTCAGTCGCATCTACACTGTAGCTTTAATCTGGATTTCTTGAAGAAATATTATGTCTGAATTAAGAGATTTCAAATGCGCAAACACTTTACCCCGCTTAATTGCATGCCCAGGGCCACGTACACTCCACGAGACCACCGTTAACTTACTGATATCGTCCTGTTTTACACGGTTAAGTCCTGACATATTCAGCTAAGAGGAATAAAGGCGCACCATGGTGAAATATTATAATGGAAAAAAAATAAAAAGTCTGGCAGCCCCAAAGACACTTTTGTGTCATGAAGATATACAGTAAATGTATTGTGCTTACTGAAGCTTATTGAACAGGTTGGGCTTGCTCACACAAATACCCGTTGTATTTGAACAGGCCTTTAATAAAGCGACCTGTTCGATAGACTCACCACTGATCTACGAGCAGTTTTATTTTGTACCAGTTCTTATCTGGGTAAAGTGAGTTATATGGTACGGATGAAGTACAAAATTCAACCCCTCAGTGCCTTTTCGTCAAGATGTCAAGGATCCAGTTGCAGAGATATGTGCTGACACCAAGTCGCGCGAGTTTGGTGATAAGCTTGGATGGTATAATTGGGTTAAAGACAGAGCTGTATTAGGTCTTATAGTCTGACGTTGGTGTCTCTCTTTTCCAGCTTATCCACGGATGAGTGCAGGGCTAGCCTGTTGGCCTTTTGTTCGCAGCGAGCACCGAACACATTTACTTCATCGTGCAGGTGGCCCTAACATCGCTTTGCCGCCATTTATTTACTAAGACAATGCCACATTCTGCTTGTGTCCGAGTAATTTTCTAAGATTCAAGTTTGGCTCGGTATTGTCTCCTTGATGGATTTGCGGGAATCACAGCGGCCTTCTTTTACCGGTCGTCCTGTGCCTACTCTCTGGGCATATATTGCCTGACCAGCTCAGTTCTTCCATAAATTTCTGGTGTTATGACGTAAAGCACATTTAAATGTTCTATCTGAAAAGTCTTTGTAAATGTTGTCCAGCTGCTATGTGTATCCAACATCTGTACTTTTAGTAAAACTCACATCTTGACCACTGCCGGTCTGCGTAGTTTTAAATTTGCGCAAAAACGGTGCCTTATATCGCCAGGATTTTTCCCCACCTTATTCAATGTTCTCCTCTGCTCCAAGCGCACCGAAATTTCTTCCGATCGGTGGTAGACTACACACATTATCAAGGTTTAAATATTATGAGATCAGCAGGTTGGTCTTCTCGCCTGTCAGTCACCGTGTCTCGCGTGTCAGTCACGCCTCTTCCGGCACCCGCTGGATACTAAAGACCCAAATGCGGGACTGCGTCTGTGAGCAAGTCCAGTAGCCGCCCGTCCAGTAGCCGCCCGTCCAGTAGCCGCCCGTCCAGTAGCCGCCGAGAATAAAGCTGAAGCAGCGGAGAGTGGGCTGTGTTCTCGGGCGAGGGCGGGCGCTGGGGACGGTAGACAGATAGATATGCCATTTATTGTCACTATACATGTACAGTGAAACTGAAAGCTGCTCGTACTCAGTGCATACATACAATTTTACACAAAAAACAAGAAACAGAAAAAAAACAAAAAACAGAAGGGAGATGGGGGGGGGGACATATATACATATATCATATATACATATATACAGATGGAAGTCCATGTTGGGCGGTGTAGTCAGTGCATGTGTGAATTTGAATTTATGGTAGACGCTGAGTGTGCCAGGAGTACGGTCGCAGCCGGGGACAGGAACCGGTGAGCCCCCCCCAACCCACACCGTACCTCCTCAACACTCTCCCCCTCCACTACACCGCCGATTCCCCTCACACGCCACCCGTGCCCCCACAACGTCCCTACCCACAAAACTGCACAAATCTCCACACACACCCTCGCCACCACACACACACCATCTCCCACGCATCCCCCTCACCCCCAGTCACCGCCCCTCCACACTATACACCCCTCCTCCACAAATCCCCTGTCACACACATCCCCCTCCCACACACACCCGCACCCACCCCCTCCCACCCCCCTCACCCCCCCACCCTGTCCCACCACTCCCCCACGCACCCCCCCTCAGTTCCCCCTATCACCGCACAAACACTCCACACCCCTCCCCCACAAAATCCCCTACCCCCCACACATCCCACAATTCCCACACCCCAGCCTCCCACATACCCCCTCCCACACACACCCCCCCCCCACGCCACTCCCACCCACACACATCCGCCACACCCCCCCTATCACACACACCCCCCTCCCCTATCCCCCAAAGCCCCCTATCACCACAACCCCGCAAGCCGAACCCCCACTCACACACCTCCCCAAAACACACCCACACCCCTCCTCCCCCACACACCCCTCCCCCATACACACAACCCCTCCAGACACACCCCTCCCCCATAAACCACACCCCTCTCCCACACACCCCTCACCCACACACTCCCCCACACACCCCCTCACCCACACACACCCCTTCACCACACCCATCCCATCTCCCCACATACACCACGTCCCCTACCCCCACAAAACACACTATCCCCACAACCCCACATATCCCCTCCCCCACATACATCCCTTTCCCCACACACCTCTTCCCCCCACACACACACCTTCAGCAGCCCACAGCCCACACCCACCTCCAATCGTCCCCTCCACCAGACCACGTCGCCCGCACACACACCCCCATATGCCCCCATCACCCACAACTTCCCCTCCTCCACAATCCCCCCGTCACACCTCCCTGCTTACACTCCCCCCCACACACAGGCTCCGCAAATCATCCCCCTTCCCCCACACACCCCCACATCCACACCCACCACTCCCCCACATGCCGCCTCCCCACTCCCCCTCAACCACACCTCCCACCCCATCACCCTGCCCCACACACTCCCTGCTTCACACACACACACACCCTCCCACACAAACCGCCGTCCCACACACCCCACCCTCCTCCACACACCCCACGCCCCACACACCCCATCCACCCACCAGCTCCCGACAGGCCCTGCCTGAAGCCGTCCCTCGGCTAAAGAACGCTCCCGTCGTTGCGTTGGGGGAACAGGTCACTGGTGGAATATTTCATTGGGGAATGGGTTTCGTTGCGGGACCAGGCCTTGCGTATGTCTGGTACGCAACGGTTCCCACTTAGTCTAGTTTGCACTTATAATTCTGTATTACCGCGAGGGTGCCGAGAGATATGGATCCATGCAGCTGTGAAACAGACCATTCCACCCAGCCCGTCCACCCCGTCAAATATACAACATTCCAGCCAATCCCTTTAGTCTGCATTAGGCAGATATCCATCTGCATCAATGCAATCCATGTGCTGTCTAATTTTATTGTCAATGTGATTATTGTACTATATACCGCACACCATCTGTGTGAAACTGTTATCCCTCGCGTCCCATTCAAATAATTCCCTCTCGCCTTAAGTTTATGTTCCGTGTTCTTATTCCGCCCAACCAGTCATGGTTTAATACACCTCTACACAATCGCCCATTCATCTCTGTACAATTAACTCTTGCTTTTACAACCTGGAAGTGGTCATCTAATAGCATGTCCTATGGTTTCATAGTTTCGCAATTGATAACTCCCGTGAAAAACTACTGTTCGAGCGGAGTAATATCTTAAAAATAATATAAAATAATGAAATAGGGTGCGACCAATACAATCATGTTTATTATTGATACAGTTCTTCAGCGAATTGCAATCCATGGACAGTTGGCAGTGAACTGAAGAGCAGGGTGATGTTCGTGACGAAGACGCCATGATTTCTATCGTGTCTTGCAGCACTGGAGATATTTATTACACTTCGTGCGTAACTGTTTCTCGATGTTGAGTACACACTGGCGTCTGCAAATTCCTCTTCTTTCCTTGCATTTTTTCGCTGGTCATGAAAATCAACACATAGATTTTCCAAATGTGCAATGATAATGAGGTGAGAACATGAAACATAATTCCCTGCATGAATGCAACATGCTTTGTGCCGAATTATTGCCCATATTCCAGGTGCCCACCGGTTCTCATGGGGATCAGTGAGACCTTATGTTAAATCCACTTCATTTCACAGATCAATCTGTTTCCGCATGTACCCATCATGCTCGTACAATTATGAAGGATGTAGAGTCATAGAGTGATACCGTGTCGAAACAAGCCCTTCGGCCCACGTTGCCCCCACCGGTAAACATGACCCAGCTACACGAGTCCCATCTGCCATCATATGGTCAATATCCCTCCAAACGTGACCCATCCATGCAACTGACTAACTGCTTCTTAAATGTAGGGATGGTCCCTGCCTCAAAAACCTCCTCTGGTAGCTTGTTCCATACATCCACAACCCTTTGTGTGAAAATGTTATCCCTCAGGTTCCAACTAAGTAATTTCCTCTTCACCTTAATCCTATTTCCTCTGATCCTCGACTCACCTACTTTGCTGAAGAGACTGTGCATCTACCCGATCAATTCCACTCATGATCTTATATGTGGGATCTGATGGCAGTGTATACTGGATATCGCCAATTTACCCTTGTGCTCAGCACTTCGCGGGAGACAGCCTGTGTTGGGAACCTGAACGTTTGGTCCCCAATATCTGTCCAAAGTGATGCCTATTGGAGCATCTCTGTGACATGACATTTGGACCCATATTGCGTTACTGGAGCTTCGATGGCTTTTTTCTGAGGCTCGTTAGAAACTCAGAACCAAAACGCACTCAATCGTATACAGATTTGAAACGTATCTGATAATAACAGCAGCCATTCTAACGATCCCAATCAGCGCCACTCAAGCATTGAATGTTATGTACCAACCGGAGACGAGAGCAGGTTAAAATCAAAAGTTCCGTTTTGTTTAGTTTAGAAATACAGCGTGGAAACAGACCCTTCGACCCACAGCGCCGCGCAGACTAGCGATTCCAGCACATTGACGAGGGACGCATTTTACATCATACACCCATTAGGGACAATGTTTACTTTACCAAGCCAATTAACCTACAAATCTGTACGTCTTTGGAGTGTGGGAGGAAACCGAAGATCTCGGAGAAAACCCACACAGGTTACGGGGAAAACGTAGAAACTCGGTAAAGACACACACACATCCATATGCCCCCGCCCCCCCACAAATTCCCTTCCCGAACAATCACCTGCCACACACCTCCCTCCCCACATACCGCTCCGCCACACAACCCTTTCCCCCACACGCCCGCACCCACACCCTCCCCCATACGACGCCTCCCCACTAACCCTCCACCATACCTCCCATAAACCCCCCACCCCCACACACTCCCCTGCATCACACACACACCCTCCCCCACAAACCTCCCTCCCCCACACCCCACCCTCCTCCACACACCCCACGTCCCCCCCCCCACCAGCTCCCGACAGGCCCCGCCTGAAGCCGACCCCTGGCTACAGAACGCCCCCGCCGTTGCGTTGGGGGAAGAGGTCAGTGGTGGAATATTTCATTGGGGAATGGGTTTCGTTGGGGGACCCAACGGGTCCCACTTAGTCTAGTTTGCACTTATAATGCTGTACTACCGCGAGGGAACCGAGAGATATAGATCCATGCAGCTGTGAAACAGATCCTTCGACCCAGCCCGTCCATCCCGTCAAATATACAACATTACAGTCAATCTCTTTAGTCTGCGTTTGGCAGATATCCATCTGAATCATTGCAATCCATGTGCCTGTCTAATTTTATTGTCAATGTGATTATTGTACTATATACCACACACCCTCTGTGTGAAACCGTTATCCATCGTGTCCCAATCAAATCATTCCCTCTCACCTTAAGTTTATCTTTCGTGTTCTTATTCCGCCCAACCACTAATGGTTTACCACACCTCTACACAATCGCGAATTCATCTCTGTACAATTAACTCTTGCTTATATAACCTGGAAGTGGTCATCTAATAGCATGTCCTATGTTTTCATAGTTTCGCAATAGATAACTCCCGTGAAAAACTACTATTCGAGCGGATTAATATCTTAAAAATAATAAAAAAATAATGAAATAGGGTGTGACCAATACAATCATGTTTATTATTGATACAGTTCTTCAGCGAATTGCTATCCATGGACAGTTGTCAGTGAACTGAAGAGCAGGATGATGTTCGTGACGAAGACGCCATGATTTCTATCGGGGCATGCAGCACTGGATATATTTATTACACCGCGTGTATGATGCTTTCTCGGTTTTGCGAATACACTTCTTTCTGCAAATTCCTCCTGCTGCGTTGCATTTTTTCTCTGGTCATGAAAAACAACATACACATTTCCAAAAGTGCAATAATAATGAGGTGAGAACATGAAACATAATTCCCTGCATTGATGCAACATGCTTTGTGCCGAATTATTGTCCTTATTCCAGGTGCCCATCGGTTCTCATGGGGATCAGTGAGACCTTATGTTAAATCCACTTCATTTCACAGATCAATCTGTTTCCGCATGTACCCGTCATGCTCGTACAATTATGAAGGATGTAGAGTCATAGAGTGATACCGTGTCGAAACAAGCCCTTCGGCCCACGTTGCCCCCACCGGTAAACATGACCCAGCTACACAAGTCCCATCTGCCATCATATGGTCAATATCCCTCCAAACGTGACCCATCCATGCACCTGACTAACTGCTTCTTAAATGTAGGGATGGCCCCTGCCTCAAAAACCTCCCCTGGTAGCTTGGTCCATACATCCACAACCTTTTGTGTGAAAAAGGTATCCCTCGGGTTCCCACTAAATAATTTCCTCTTCACCTTAATCCTATTTCCACTGGTCCTCGACTCATCTACTTTGCTGAACAGACTGTGCATCTACCCGATAAATTCTACTCATGATCTTATATGTGAGATCTGATGGCAGTGTATACTGGATATAAACAATTTATCCTTGAGCTCAGCACTTCGCGGGAGACAGCCTGGGTTGGTAACCTGAACGTTTGGTCCCCAATATCTGTCCAAAGTGGTGACTATTGGAACATCTATGAGACATGACATTTTGACGCATATTAATCATATAACAATTACAGCACGGAAACAGGCCATCTCAGCCCAACAAGTCCGTGCCGAACAACTTTTTTCCCTTAGTCCCACCTGCCTGCACTGATACCATAACCCTCCATTCCCTTCTCATCCATATGCCTATCCAATTTATTTTTAAATGATACCAACGAACCTGCCACCACCACTTCCACTGGAAGCTCATTCCACACCGCTACCACTCTCTGAGTAAAGAAGTCCCCCCTCATGTTACCCCTAAACTTCTGTCCCTTAATTCTGAAGTCATGTCCTCTTGTTTGAATCATCCCTATTTTCAAAGGGAAAAGTTTGTCCACATCAACTCTGTCTATCCCTCTCATCATTTTAATGACCTCTATCAAGTCTTAACCTTCTGCGCTCCAGAGAATAAAGACCTAACTTATTTAACCTTTCTCTGTAACTTAGTTGTTGAAACCCAGGCAACATTCTAGTAAATCACCTCTGTACTCTCTCTATTTTGTTGACATCCTTCCTATAATTGGTCGACCAAAATTGTACACCATACTCCAGATTTGGTCTCACCAATTCCTTGTACAATTTTAACATTACATCCCAGCTTCTATACTCAATGCTCTGATTTATAAAGGCTAGCATACCAAAAGCTTTCTTTACCACCCTATCTATATGAGATTCCACCTTCAAGGAACTATGCACGGTTATTCCCAGATCCCTCTGTTCAACTGTATTCTTCAATTCCCTACCATTTACCATGTACGTCCTAGCGTTACTGGGGCTTCGTTGGCTTGTTTCGGAGGCTCGTTAGGAACTCAGAACCAAAAAACACTCAATAGTATACAGATTCGAAACGTATCTGATAATATCAGCAGCCATTCTATCGATCCCAATCAGCGCCACTCAAGCATTGAATTTTATGTACCAACTAAGCAACCATTTGGAAAAATGGGCTGAAAGATGGCAGATGGATTTTAATGCTGATAAATGTGAGGTGCTACACCTTGGCAGGACAAATCAAAATAGGACGTACATGGTAAATGGTAGGGAATTGAAGAATACAGTTGAACAGAGGGATCTGGGAATAACCGTGCATAGTTCCTTGAAGGTGGAATCTCATATAGATAGGGTGGTAAAGAAAGCTTTTGGCATGCTAGCCTTTATAAATCAGAGCATTGAGTATAGAAGCTGGGATGTAATGTTATTTTTTTTTTAACATATAACATATAACAATTACAGCACGGAAACAGGCCATCCCGACCCTTCTAGTCCGTGCCGAACACATAATCTCCCCTAGTCCCATATACCTGCGCTCAGACCACAACCCTCCATTCCCTTCCCATTCATATAACTATCCAATTTATTTTTAAATGATAAAAACGAACCTGCCTCCACCACCTTCACTGGAAGCTCATTCCACACAGCTACCACTATCTGAGTAAAGAAGTTCCCCCTCATGTTACCCCTAAACATCAGTCCCTTAATTCTCATGTCATGTCCCCTTGTTTGAATCTTCCCTACTCTCAGTGGGAAAAGCTTTTCCACGTCAACTCTGTCTATCCCTCTCATCATTTTAAAAACCTCTATCAAGTCCCCCCTTAACCTTCTGCGCTCCAAAGAATAAAGCCCTAACTTGTTCAGCCTTTCTCTGTAACTTAGTTGCTGAAACCCAGGCAACATTCTAGTAAATCTCCTCTGTACTCTCTCTATTGTGTTGACATCCTTCCTATAATTAGGCTACCAAAATTGTACACCATACTCCAGAATTGGCCTCACCAATGCCCTGTACAATTTTAACATTACATCCCAACTTCTATACTCAATGCTCTGATTTATAAAGGCCAGCAAACCAAAAGCTTTCTTTACCACCCTATCTACATGAGATTCCACTTTCAGGGAACTGTGCACAGTTATTCCCAGATCCCTCTGTTCACCTACATTCATCAATTCCCTACCATTTACCATGTTTTTATACTCACAGCTCCAGGTAAGACCTCCTCTCGCCAACGGCTCCCCGGGCCTCTGTAGAAGCAAGCCCCGCGCTGTTTTTATACTCACAGCTCCAGGTAAGACCTCCTCTCGCCAACGGCTCCCCGGGCCTCTGTAGAAGCAAGCCCCGCGCTGTTTTTATACTCACAGCTCCAGCTAAGACCTCCTCTCGCCAACGGCTCCCCGGGCCTCTGTAGAAGCAAGCCCTGCGCTGTTTTTATACTCACAGCTCCAGGTAAGACCTCCTCTCGCCAACGGTTCCCCGGGCCTCTCTCCTAACTCTCTACCTAACTCCCTAAATTCTTCTTTCAGGACCTCTTCTCTTTTTTTACCTATGCACCACAACCTCAGGCTCCTCTCCATCCCATTTCAGGATTTCTTGGACACGTTCAGACACATCCCTGACCCTGGCACCAGAGAGGCAAACTACCATCCGGGACTCCTGTCTGCGTCCACAGAATCGCCTCTCCGACCCCCTGACTATAGAGTCCCCTATTACAATTGCCCTCCCCTTCTTTTCCTTACCCTTCTGAGTAACCAGACTGGTCTTTGTGCCAGAGGCCCGGCCGCTGTTGCTGCCCCCAGGTAGGCTGTCTCCCCCACCCTTACTCAAGCACGAGTACTTATTTCCAAGGTGTACAGCCACCGGGGTACTCACCAGTCCCTGCCTCTGCCCGTTGCCCTTCCTAACTGTGACCCAGTTTTCTGTCTCCCGTGGTCTTGGAGTGACCACCTCCCTGTAACTCCTTTCTATGACCTCCTCGCTCTCCCTGGGCAGACAGAGGTCATCGAGTTGCTGTTCCAGGTTCCTGACACGGTCCCTTAGGAGCCCCATCTCGACGCACCTTGCGCAGATGTGGACGTCTGGAGGGCACTCCGACTCCATGACCTCCCACATCTGACATCCAGAACAGTAAACTGCCCTGGCCCTCATTGTCCCCCTTATCCAAATACAATAAAGCCTTACAATTACAATACAAATACAATACAAGCCAATCAGCTGCTTCCGCTGGTCCTCTTCCACCAATCAGAGGCTTCCACCAGAATCAGAATCCCTCTCTGGAATTGAGATGGAACGTTGCAGATTTGGGTAACTCACAGCTCCAGGTAAATCCTCCTCTCACCAACGGCTCCCCGGGCCTCTGTAGAAGCAAACCCCGCGCTGTTTTTATACTCACAGCTCCAGGTAAATCCTCCTCTCACCAACGGCTCCCCGGGCCTCTGTAGAAGCAAACCCCGCGCTGTTTTTATACTCACAGCTCCAGGTAAATCCTCCTCTCACCAACGGCTCCCCGGGCCTCTGTAGAAGCAAACCCCGCGCTGTTTTTATACTCACAGCTCCAGGTAACTCCACCTCTCACCAACGGCTCCCCGGGCCTCTGTAGAAGCAAACCCCGCGCTGTTTTTATACTCACAGCTCCAGGTAACTCCACCTCTCACCAACGGCTCCCCGGGCCTCTGTAGAAGCAAACCCCCCGCTGTTTTTATACTCACAGCTCCAGGTAAGTCCTCCTCGCACCAACGGCTCCACGGGCCACCCCGGGCCTCTCTGTACAAGGCATTGGTGAGACCAAATCTGGAGTATGGTGTACAATTTTGGTCGCCCAATTATAGGAAGGATGTCAACAAAATAGAGAGAGTACAGAGGAGATTTACTAGAATGTTGCCTGGGTTTCAACAACTAAGTTACAGAGATAGGTTGAATAAGTTAGGTCTTTATTCTCTGGAGCGCAGAAGGTTAAGGGGGGACTTGATAGAAGTCTTTAAAATGATGAGAGGGATAGACAGAGTTGATGTGGACAAGCTTTACCCTTTGAGAATAGGGAAGATTCAAACAAGAGGACATGACTTCAGAATTAAGGGATAGAAGTTTAGGGGTAACATGAGGGGGAACTTCTTTACTCAGAGAGTGGTAGCGATGCGGAATGAGCTTCCAGTGAAAGTGGTGGAGGCAGGTCGAATGGTATCATTTAAAAATAAATTGGATAGGCATATGGATGAGAAGAGAATGCAGGGTTATGGTATGAGTGCAGGCAGGTGGGACTAAGGGAAAATGTTGTTCGGCACGGACTTGTAGGGCCGAGATGGCCTGTTTCCGTGCTGTAATTGTTATGTGGTTGTTATATAGTTAACCGGAGACGAGAGCAGGTTAAAATCAAAAGTTCCGTTTAGGTTAGTTTAGAGATATAGCGTGGAAACAGACCCTTCGACCCACAGCGCCGCGCAGACAAGTGATCCGGCACATTAACGAGGGACGCGTTTTACATCCTACACCCACTAGGGACATGGTTTACTTTACCAAGCCAGTTAACGTACAAATCTGTACGTCTTTGGAGTGTGGGACGAAACCGAAGGTTACGTGGAAAACGTAGAAACTCGTACAGGCAGCGCCCGTAGTCGGGGTCGAAACCGAGTCTCCGGTGCAGGTGAACGGAGGGATCTGGGAATAACTGTGCACAGTTCCCTGAAAGTGGAATCTCATGTTGATAGGGTGGTAAAGAAAGCTTTTGGTGTGCTGGCCTTTATAAATCAGAGCATTGAGTATAGAAGTTGGGATGTAATGTTAAAATTGTACAAGGCATTGGTGAGGCCAATTCTGGAGTATGGTGTACAATTTTGGTCGCCTAATTATAGGAAGGATGTCAACAAAATAGAGAGAGTACAGTGGAGATTTACTAGAATGTTGCCTGGGTTTCAGCAACTAAGTTACAGAGAAAGGTTGAACAAGTTAGGGCTTTATTCTTTGGAGCGCAGAAGGTTAAGGGGGGATTTGATAGATGTCTTTAAAATGAGGAGAGGGATAGACAGACTTGACGTGGATAAGCTTTTCCCACTGAGAGTGGGGAATATTCAAACAAGGGGACATGACTTGAGAATTATGGGACAGAAGTTTAGGGGTAACGTGAGGGGGAACTGCTTTACTCGTTGAGTGATGGCTGTGTGGAATGAGCTTCCAGTGAAGGTGGTGGAGGCAAGTTCGGTTTTATCATTTAAAAATAAATTGGATAGTTATATGGACGGGAAAGGAATGGAGGGTTATGGTCTGAGCGCAAGTATATGGGACTAGGGGAGAATACGTGTTCGGCACGGACTAGAAGGGTCGAGGTGGCCTGACCGGAAAATAAAGGACTGACACGGCGCAACCGTGACCGGAAAATAAAGGTCTCACGCGGCCTGGTGGACTTCAAATTAAACGCACGCTCGTATACAGCGACGTACCACTACCGAATCCCCCTGCGATCAGTTGAGTCAGCAACAGCATTCCAAAAACGATTAAAAGAGCGCGTCTCATCTTTTGCCCTTCCATCTTTTGTTCAATGTGAAGGCGCCGATGGAGAATATTGAAAATTATGTTCAATAATTTGCTGAATTTATACTGAGCATGACCGGTTTGGTGAGGTGGGGCGTTTTAGTTGATTGAACCGAGAGGCGTCCACAAGTCTGAACATTCTACATTGGCGCCACTGCCGGCAAGAACTGACTCGCAGCCAAATGCTTTAACAATAATTGTCTGTGTTTTGGCTTCAGTTTCGGATTGAAACGGCAAACTGCCACCAAGTTATGAGAAAACTCGCGTGTCAATCTTCGAGATAAGCCTTATTCCCCGCGGCATTTCTCTCAGAAATACTAGGGGACCGAGCATCTGGTAGAAGGGAGGAACTGAACGGAATTCACATTATTCATGTAAATGTGTTAGGTAAACTGTGGGACTGAAGGCAGGGTCTGATGGTCTACATCTCCGTGTACACAAGGAGGTGTTCCTAGGAATCATGCGTTGGTGATCATTGTCTAAAGTTCAATGGACGCTGGATCAGCTTCTGTGGACTGGATGGTACTTAATGTAACCCCACTTTTCAAGAAAGGAGTCAGAGTAAACGGGGTATTATAGACCAGTTACGTCGGTTGTGGGGAGGATGATTCAGTCGATTATTAAAGATGTAGTAGCAGCGACTTTGTAAAGCAATGACAGGATTGGTCAAAGTCAATAGAAACATAGAAACATAGAAAATAGGTGCAGGAGGAGGCCATTCGGCCCTTCGAGCCAGCACCGCCATTCATGGTGATCATGGCTGATCGTCCCCTATCAATAATTCGTGCCTGCCTTCTCCCCATATCCATTGGCCTCACTAGCCCCTAGAGCTCTATCTAACTCTCTCTTAAATCATTCCAGTGATTTGGCCTCCACTGCCCTCTGTGGCAGGTAATTCCATAAACTCACAACTCTCTGGGTGAAAACGTTTTTTCTCACCTCAGTATTAAATGCCCTCCCACCCCTTTATTCTAAGACGGTGACCCCCGGTTCTGGACTCGCCCAACATTGGGAACATTTTTCCTACATCCAGCATGTCCACTCCTTTTATAATTTTATAAGTTTCTATAAGATCACCCCTCATCCTTCTAAACTCCAGTGAATACAAGCCTAATATGTGGAAATCAAACACTTTGGTGGCAAAAACAGGAAAATAGACTATTATCTGAATGGTGGCCGTTTAGGAAAAGGGGAGATGCAACGAGACCTGGGTGTCATGGTACACCAGTCATTGAAAGTAGGCATGCAGGTGCAGCAGGCAGTGAAGAAACCGAATGGTATGTTAGCATTCATAGCAAAAGGATTTGAGTGTAGGAGCAGGGAGGTCTACTGCAGTTAGTGAGACCACACCTGAAGTATTGCGTACAGTTTTGGTCTCCTAATCTGAGGAAGAACATTCTTGCCATAGAGGGAGTACAGAGAAGGTTCACCAGACTGATTCCTGGGATGTTAGGACTTTCATATGAAGAAAGACTGGATAGGCTCGGCTTGTACTCGCTAGAATTTAGAAGATTGAGGGGGTATCTTATAGAAACTTATAACATTCTTAAGGGGTTGGACAGTCTAAATGCAGGAAGATTGTTCCCGATGTTGGGGAAGTCCAGAACAAGGGGTCACAGCTTAAGGATAAAGGGGAAATCTTTTAGGACTGAGAAGAGAAAAACATTTTTTACACAGAGAGTGGTGAATCTGGAATTCGCTGTAACATAATATAGTTGAGGCCAGTTCATTGGCTATATTTAAGAGGGGGTTAATGTGGCCCTTGTGGCTAAAGGGACCAGGGGGTATGGAGAGAAGGCAGGCACATGATACTGAGTTGGATGGTCAGCCTTGATCATATTGAATGGCGGTGCAGGCTCGAAGGGCCGAATGATCTATTCCTGCACCTATTTGTCTATGTCTATGTTTCTATCAATATGGATTAATGAAGAGGAATTCCTGCTTGACTGATCTTCTGGGATTTTGGGGGGATGTAACAAGTAGAATGGATAAGTAAGGGCCAGTGGATGTGGTGTATCTGGACTTTAAAAACACATTTGACAAGGTCCCACACATGAGATTGGTGTGCAAAATTATAGTGCATGATATAGGGTATTAACATGGATAGAGAATGGTTGGAAGGCAAGAGTAGGAATTTACGGGTCCTTTTGGGAATGGCAGGCAGTAAGAATGGGGTGTAGCGAGGTTCAGTGCTATCCATTATACAGTATATTCACGGTATAGTCAATAGAATTAAATATAACCTACTAGTGTGCGGATGACACAAAGCTGAGTGGCAGTATTAGCTGCAAAGCGTATGATATGACGCAGCAGGGTGACTTGGATATGTTGAAAGAGTGGGCAGATACATGGCAGACGCAGTATAATGTGGATACATGTGAGGTTATTCACTTTGGTGGAAAGAACTGGAGGTAGATTATTATCTGAATTGTTTCAGATTAGGAAAAGATACTGGTATCCTTGTGCATCAGTCACTGAAAGTAGGCATGCAGGTACAGCAGGCAGTGGAGAAAGCTAATGGTGTGTTGGCCATACTTGCGAGAGAATTTGAGTTTTGGTGCAAGGAGGTACTACTGCAGTTGTACAGGGCCCTGGTGAGACCAACCGTGGAGTATTGTGTGCAGTTTTGATCTCCTAATTTGAAGAAGAATATTCTTGCTATTGAGGGAGAGCAGCGTTAATTACCGATATCGCGGGACTAACAAATGATAAAATAATGGGTCGATTGGGCTTCTATTCACTGGATCTTAGACGGATGAGGGGGGTTCCGGTAGAAACATAAAATTCTTCATGGATTCGACAGGCTAGATGCAGGAAAAAAATGTTCTCGGTGTTGGGGGAGTCCAGATCCAGGTTTGACAGTTTAAGAATAAGGGGTATGATATATAGGACTGAGATGAGGAAAAACGGTTTCACGTAGAGAGTTGTGAATCTGTGAAGCTCCCCGCCACAAAAGGCGGTGGAGGCCAATTCATTGGACGTTTATCAAGAGAAAGTTAGATTTCTCTCTTCGGGCTAAAGGAATCAAGGGATGTTGGGACAAAGCAGGAACAGGGTACCGATTTTGGATGATCAGCCATGATCATATTGAATGGCAATGCTGGCTCGAAGGGCTCGACTCTTGCAAATGTTGTCTATGTTGCTATGTTTCTATGCGTGATCCTTGCACTGTGTCAGAGTATTTGCTCCATATCACATGATGCTCATGTCGTCATGTTATAGTTAACGGGTAACGCGTTCTTCGTTATATAATACAGACACTTGTCTCTCTAAAAGCACGCGATGGAGAGATCGTTTCATATTAATGGGCTCATGTAACATTCGGTACATTGTATGGAACACGGTTGGCTACTAAAACCTCTCATGAAGTGAAATTAAAAATTGGTTCAATAAATGTGAACTGTTACCGGTGACATAGAAACATAGAAAATAGGTGTAGGCGTAGACCATTCGGCCCTTCGAGCCTACACCGCCGTTCAATATGGACATGGTTGATCATCCAACTCAGTATCCTATACCTGCCGTCTCTCCATACCCACTGATACCTTCAGCCACAAGGGCCACATCTAACTTCCTTTTAAATATAGCCAATGAACTGGCCTCCACTACCTTCTGTGGCAGAGAATTCCAGAGATTCACTGGAATCTCTGTGTGAAAAATGTGTTTCTCATATCGGTCCTTAATGGTTTCCCCCTTATCCTTAAACTGTGACCCCTTGTTCTGGACTTCCCCAACATCGGGAACAATCTTCCTGCATCTAGCCTTTCCAACTGCTTAAGAATTTTGTAAGTTTCAATAAGATCCCCCCTAAATCTTCTAAATTCTAGTAGGCTGTGGGCCGAGGAGCTTTATTCTACAGTTTCGTGACACAAGTCACAGAACTACATGCAATTTTCACATATTCTGTAAAATAATTATATAAATCACCCCTGAAACTCGGCATGAACAAGACTTGCACATTTTTATTAAATTAGAGAAAAACAGGAAAATGTCGGATATTTTTAGTCCAATCAAAGCATGTTTAACATTGAGTTGTCTGCCAGTTGGCCAATCACGCGCTTTGCTTCAGGCTAGCACACAACGTAGGTGAGAGGACTTCACTGATGCCTGTTTTACCGGAGATTCCGATTTGTTGTTCTGTGGAATACATGTCGTGGAAACCTGCAAACACGGTAATTTAATTTAGTGAGAAAAGCATTAAAAAGACTGAAGAATGTGCAGCTAAGTGGATGGAAGTGGAACAAAGCCTTGAAAGCAAATTCGCTGCTGAGGTGTTCCAACACAAAGAAGACAGCCAGGAATCAACTCTAACTGAAAGGTAAGATCTAAAGTCTGAATTTATGAAAAATCTATCTGTATGGACTTTAATTAATTTAATTGCACCCTTTTATAATGTGAATAAATTCATTCATTCACTTACTCATTCATTCGTTCATAACCATATAACCATATAACAATTACAGCACGGAAACAGGCCATCTCGGCCCTACAAGTCCGTGACGAACAATTATTTTCCCTTACTCCCACCTGCCTGCACTGATACCATAACCCTCCATTCCCTTTCCATTCATATGCCTATCCAATTTATTGTTAAATGATACCAACGAACCTGCCTCCACAACTTCCACTGGAAGCTCATTCCACACCGCTACCACTCTCTGAGTAAATAAGTTCCCCCTCATGTTACCCCTAAACTTCTATCCCTTAATTCTGAAGTCATGTCCTCTTGTTTGAATCTTCCCTATTCTCAAAGGGAAAAGCTTATCCACATCAACTCTGTCTATCCCTCTCATCATTTTAAAGATCTCTATCAAGTCCCCCCTTAACCTTCTGCGCTCCAGAGAATAAAGACCTAACTTATTTAACCTTTCTCTGTAACTTAGTTGTTGAAACCCAGGCAACATTCTAGTAAATCTCCTCTGTACTCTCTCTATTTTGTTGACTTCGTTCCTATAATTGGGCGACCAAAATTGTACACCATACTCCAGATTTGGTCTCACCAATGACTTGTACAAATTTAACATCACATCCCAGCTTCTATACTCAATGCTCTGATTTATAAAGGCTAGCATACCAAAAGCTTTCTTTACCACCCTATCTGTATGAGATTCAACCTTCAAGGAACTATGCACGGTTATTCCCAGATCCCTCTGTTCAACTGCATCCTTCAATTCCCTACCATTTACCATGTACGTCCTATTCTGATTTGTCCTGCCAAGGTGTAGCACCTCACATTTATCAGCATTAAACTCCATCTGCCATCTTTCAGCCCATTCTTCCAAATGGCCTAAATCACTCTGTAGACTTTGGAAATCATTTTCATTATCCACAACACAATCTTGGTATCATCTGCATACTTACTAATCCAATTTACCACACCTTCACCCAGATCATTTATGTACATGACAAACAACAAAGGACCCAACACAGATCCCTGAGGCACCCCACTAGTCACCTGCCTCCAACCCGATAAACAGCCATCCACCATTACCCTCTGGCGTCTCCCATTCAGCCACTGTTGAATCCATCTTGCTACTCCTGCATTTATACTCAACAGTTGAACCTTCTTAACCAACCTTCCATGAGAAACCTTGTCAAAGGCCTTACTAAAGTCCATATAGACAACATCCACTGCTTTACCCTCGTCAATTTCCCTAGTAACCTCTTCAAATAATTCAAGAAGGTTGGTCAAACATGACCTTCCAGGCACAGATCCATGTTGATTGTTCCTAATCAGACCCTGTTTATCCAGATGCGTATATATATTATCTCTAAGTATCCTTTCCATTAATTTTCCCACCACTGAAGTCAAACTAACAGGTCTATAATCGCTAGGTTTACTCTTAGAACCCTTTTTAAACAATGGAACAACATGCGCAGTACGCCAATCCTCGGGGACTATTCGCGTTTCTAATGACATTTGGAACATTTTTGTCATAGCCCCGGCTATTTCTACACTAACTTCCGTCAATGTCCTAGGGAACATCCTGTCAGGACCTGGAGACTTATCCAGTTTTATATTTTTCAAAAGTGTCGGTACTTCTTTTACTTTGAAATTCATAGTATCCATAGCTACTCTACTAGTTTCCCTTACCTCACATAATTTAATATCCTTCTCCTTGGTGAATACCGAAGAAAATAAATTGTTTAATATATCCCCCATCTCTTTTGGCTCTGCAGATAGCTGTCCACTCTGTCTCTCCAATGGTCCAATGTTATCCCTCGTTATCCTTTTGCTATTAATATAGCTGTAGAATCCTTTGGATTTACTTCCACCTTACTTGCCAAAGCAACCTCATGTCTTCTTTCAGCTTTTCTAATGTATTTCTTAAGATTCTTTTTACATTCCTTATACTCCTCAAGCACCTCATTTACTTCATGCTGATTATTGTAGCCCTAACCCTAACCCTAACCCTCATCTAATTATTGTAGATCTCCCTCTTTTCCCGAACAAGATGTCCAATTTCCCTTAAAAACCAGGGCTCTTTCCAATGTTTACTGTTTCCTTTCAACCGAACAGGAACATAAAGATTCTGTACTCTTAAAATGTCCCCTTTAAATGTCCTCCATTTCTCTTCTACATCCTTCCCATAAAACACAACGTCCCAGTTCACTCCTTTTAAATCATTTCGCATCTCATCAAAGTTAGCCTTTCTCCAATCAAAAATCTCAACCCTAGGTCCAGTTCTGACCCTCTCCATAATTATATTGAAACTAATGGTATTGTGATCACTGGACCCGAAGTTCTCCCCAACGCATACCTCTGCCACCTGCCCCGTCTCATTTCCTAACAGGAGGTCCAGCACTGCCCCTCCTCTAGTAGGTACCTCTATGTATTGCTGCAAAAAACTATCCTACACACATTTTACAAACTCCATACCATCCAGACCATTTACAGAATGTGTTGCCCAGTCTATGTGTGGAAAGTCGAAATCTCCCACAATCACTACCTTGTGCTTACTACTAATATCTACGATCTCCTTACATATTTGCTCTTCCAATTCTCGATCCCCATAACACAATTCTCGATCCCCATGTTTCCATAACACAGTCAATTAAACATTGTCGCTAATGCCAGCTTTTTGTAGTGTAATAAGTCTTTAACAGCTAATCTCGGAGCTGCCTGCGATAACTTACCGGGAAAAAAAAAGTGTTCCGACCGCTGGGCCTAGGTACTTAATATAGTGAAGCCGCGGTCTCAATTGAGAAGCGGCAGATTCGCTAACGCGGAGCCGCGGATCATCTCCGCGGGCGGGGGGCGGGCGCAGGCTGTACATTGTGCCGTCTGTAGCGGCCGTTTTCAGGCCCCGACCACGGGGGGTTAACGGAGGGATATCGATCGCAATTTCTAGGCTTCCATTGCAGTGAGAAATGGTCAGAAATGGTTGATGTTTCTGTAGAAATGAAGAGGTTGAAATTTTATGAATTGAAGTCCATGCAGACTTAATAACTATGAGATTATTTTTTTCTGTAGCCTCTACTTAAACTTGAAATAACTTATCAATTGTAGTAAATTACATTGTAAGTCTCATTGACATTAAATAGATGTTGACACTTTATGAATTGAAGTCCATGCAGACCTAGGTACTATGAGATGTTTCTTTCTCTAGCTATTCTGCACCCTCGGCTCCTGCACTTGAACTTGACGTTGTATCTATGGCAGTAAATTACAGTGTAAGTCTCATTGACATTAAGAAGAGATTGACAATTTATGAATCGAAGCCCATGCAGACCTATGTAATATGAGATTATTTTTTTCTGCAGCTTCTGCCCCTACACTCTTCAGAGCCTGTCCACACAAAAAAATGTTTTGTGTGGACATTCACTGTGCTTTAATGAACACTAATTTGATAATTTGCAGACTTGCCATCCCATATACCTGGACATGCATACATGTTTAATTTCCTAATTGATATGTCGATATTGTCTTACATAATATAAAACATGAAAAGATGTAAAATACACCCTGATACATATTATCTTCTATTATTAGGATGCAGCAGTGTATCCCGGGTTATCATGCAGAGTGCTATTGTCACTTCTGCAACATAACAACAATAAATCGAGCGATAGCAAAGTCTAGAAGGAAGAATGGTAATGATAGGACTCAAGCAACATTTTTTTTTACTTATGGTCATATGATGTTACTTTGAAAAATGATAAGATATATTTGAGGATGTTGATTTATTTTACTTTTCATTTATTTTCTGTTTTATTATTCCTCTTTCAATTGAGTTCAAGACGTTGAAAAGCCTGAAGCAGGTGAATCACCTCAAGAGGCAGTTCCTGATTGTGAAGCAGATGAGCCGGCCCCAAAGAGACTGCTTCGATCCATGACAAGTCATACTCAACAAACAGCAACTGTCGAGCACACTGACCGCAGGCATGTGCTACCAGCGCATTGCATCATTTGTAAAGGTTCAAAGTACACAAAATAAATAAATTGTGGGAAAAAAATGATTATATAGAGTTTAATTTTAATGTGGATCGTTTCACTGTTTATTTGGTCAAATTATTTAAACAATGAGTGAATTACTTATAATGATGGCGTGCCGGTGAATGACTGCGATAATCCACCCACCGATCCACAGATACATACATACGCACATCCACACACACATATCCATCCATACGCACACTTCCATCCATGCAAACACACATGCACAGATAAATCCGCACACACACATTCACACGCAGACATACATGTACACATCCAAACATACATGCACACATACATCCATCCACACGTACATACACACTTACATCCACAGATACACGTTTGAAAGGCACACACAGACACAGACACACACACAAACTATATATAAACAATGCGACACGTTTATGGTTCTTTTAGGTTAAAGGTAATAGCCCTCATTTGCAAAGGCACCATCGGGGGGTGGGGGTCTATAACATAAATATAAGCTCATAGTAGCTTAAAATGAATATTCATCGAGTAAACATCAGAGCATTCGATTCTTGGCCAGGATGTGACATTTACATCAGAAATAAGACAGGTCTCTTACAGGTCTGGCACTGCCCCAGTCCCCAGTCCCCAGTCCCCAGTTCAGTAAATGGGGAAACCTAGAGGATCTGTCCTGACCCTTTAATTAGGCAGATTCATGAGCCCTTAATACCTGGGACATCTGCTGCAGTCTCATTTAATTTCCTACTAATGCGACTGGAACACGTCTGCCTGGCACTGCCCCAGTCCCACTATGGCCGTTACCCCCACTCTCCCCACTTTGGCAGTCAGCGGGGTGCAGTAAATGGGGAAAAGTAGACCATCTTTCCTGACCCTTTAATTAGTCAGGTTCATGAGCCCTTAATATCTGGGACATCTGCTGCAGACGCATTTAATTTCCTATTAAAGCGACTGGAACATGCCTGCCTGGGACTACCCCGGTCCCACTATGGCCGTCACCCCCACTCTGCACACTGGCAGTAAGTGGGGTTCAGTAAAGGGAGGAACCCACAAGAACTGCCCTAACCCATTAATTAGGCTGTTTCAGGAGCAGGACCTCTGCGACAGTGTCATTAAAAAAACACACTCACAATTATATTTATCATATTATTTTTATATAATATAATTATACTTAATCATATATGATTACATTCATATTTACAGGTTACATATATATATATTGGTATACTAATATATAGTTTAAATGGACTGCAACACGGAAATAGGTTGCCCATGGTGTAATACGGCATTGGCCACTAGATGGCGCTTATTTTCACGCTCTCATTTTCTAATTAGTTTTATTAATTAATGTGCAACTTTTGGCAATGACGAGTTATGGCATCATTCTCAATTATATTTCATCTAAATCTGTGGAAAATTTCATGTAGTTTGGTGACGGGTCACGAAACCTGATTTCTAGACACATGTTTGATGCTCGGCCCACAGCCTATAGCGAGTACAAGCCGAGTCTATCCAGTCTTTCTTCATATGAAAGTCCTGACATCCCAGAAATCAGTCTGGTGAACCTTCTCTGTACTCCCTCTATGGCAAGAATGTCTTTTCTCAGATTGGGAGACCAAAACTGATTTAGGTTTTGCTTTGCCTACAGATATTTAAAATAACCATATAACCATATAACAATTACAGCACGGAAACAGGCCATCTCGGCCCTACAAGTCCGTACCGAACAACTTTTTTCCCCTTAGTCCCACCTGGCTGCACTCATACCATAACCTTCCATTCCCTTCTCATCCATATGCCTATCCAATTTATTTTTAAATGATACCAACGAACCTGCCTCCACCACTTCCACTGGAAGCTCATTCCACACCGCTACCACTCTCTGAGTAAAGATGTTCCCCCTCATGTTACCCCTAAACTTCTGTCCATTAATTCTGAAGTCATGTCCTCTTGTTTGAATCTTCCCTATTCTCAAAGGGAAAAGCTTTGAGAATAGCACCTCACATTTATCTGCATTAAACTCCATCTGCCATCTTTCAGCCCATTTTTCCAAATGGCCTAAATCACTCTGTAGACTTTGGAAATCCTCTTCATTATCCACAACAATCTTGGTATCATCTGCATACTTACTAATCCAATTTACCACACCTTCATCCAGACCATTGATGTACATGACAAACAACAAAGGACCCAACACAGATCCCTGAGGCACCCCACTAGTCACCTGCCTCCAACCTCCAGCCATCCACCATTACCCTCTGGCTTCTCCCATTCAGCCACTGTTGAATCCATCTTGCTATTCCTGCATTTATACCCAACAGTTGAACCTTCTTAACCAATCTTCCATGAGGAACCTTGGCAAAGGCCTATAGACAACATCCACTGCTTTACCCTCGTCAATTTCCCTAGTAACCTCTTCAAAAAATTCAAGAAGTTTAGTCAAACATGACCTTCCAGGCACAAATCCATGTTGACTGTTCCTAATCAGACCCTGTTTATCTAGATGCTTATATATATTATCTCTAAGTATCTTTTCCATTAATTTGCCCACCACTGAAGTCAAACTAACAGGTATATAATTGCTAGGTTTACTCTTAGAACCCTTTTTAAACAATAGAACAACATGCGCAGTACGCCAATCCTCGGGGACTATTCCCGTTTCTAATGACATTTGAAATATTTCTGTCATAGCCCCGGCTATTTCTACACTAACTTCCCTCAATGTCCTAGGGAATATCCTGTCAGGACCTGGAGACTTATCCACTTTTATATTTTTCAAAAGTGTCAGTACTTCTTTTACTTTGAACCTCATAGTATCCATAGCTACTCTACTAGTTTCCTTTACCTCACATAATTCAATATCCTTCTCCTTGGTGAATACCGAAGAAAAAACATTGTTCAATATCTCCCCCATCTCTTTTGGCTCTGCAGATAACTGTCCACTCTGTCTCTCCAATGGACCAATTTTATCCCTCGTTATCCTTTTGCTACTAATATAGCTGTAGAAACCCTTTGGATTTACTTTCACCTTACTTGCCAAAGCAACCTCATATCTTCTTTTAGCTTTTCTAATTTCTTTCTTACACCTTGCAAAATAGTGGCATCTCACACAACGATTTCTGTACAGCATGTGTTCCGCATCGGAAAACATTGTCATCGTGTCACCTGCATCAGCACCACGTTTCTTGATATACGACAGATAACATTTGGTTCAGAACCGACCCATGCAACGCGTCACGGCTTACAGGGTTCAATCTTAGAAACAACCCTCCATTATTGACCTTTTATGTTTCACCACCATCCCATGATATAATCAAATGGCTCGCACAGCACGATCCCAAATTACCTAAACATTTATCCTCGCCACCTTGCAAAATGATGTCTCGGGCTTTGTTAAAATGCATGAGACAATGTCAACCACCCAGTCTTCGTTAATTCCCTTGGTCATCTGTTCAAAACATTCACTCAAATATGAGTCACGATTTTCCACGCGACACCGTGCTTATCATTCCTAATCAGTCGTCGCCTCATTAACTGCAGATAGATCCCGTCTCCCTATATTTATTCTCGCGACTGATCCTCTGTTGATCTGGCTGCAGTTTCCTGATCAATATACTTGAAGCCTGTCGTAAGTACACTGTAATAGCCACTGTCCAGTCTCCCGTGAGATCATTTTGGACATCATGAACGTAGGATAAACTGCCGGAATGATGGTCCGTTTTGCCGCAAAGAAATTAGAAATTGCATCGTGCTCTGATTGACTACAGCGCAGGAATAGAGTAACCTTGTCCATTCAGTCTTGCGTTTAAGGCAGAAATTTAAAAAAAAACACACACAGAGTGTGCGAAATAATTAAGGTCTTTTTGTGCAAATAACAGAATCCCAATATTCTACCTATTATTCAATTCATTCCACCACATATTAATGTAACTATTATTCCTGGACCAGGCCAGTGAAATAATCTAAAACGTGTGCCGTTTTACCACCATAACTGTGGAACACATAAGATTCTGAAAAAAATCTAGGAACCTAACAATGTGATCTACCCACGATAGATTTGTCAACGTGCATTAACTTACACATGGCGATTGAATTCCATGCGCCTCTTGCACAACCCGCGGATTAATCTCAAGTCGCCCTGAGTATTATTGCACCTTTAAGCATTCCATGATATTACGCATCTCATCTTAATATTTACGATGACATTAAATAGGACATATCCGCGTTTGCAGGCAACTCAGCCCGATGGGAATTCGAGTTATGAAAAGATAGAAAAGTCGTGGTGTGTTGTCGGACGCTAATTCAGCATTCGGAGGGATTGCTTATCGGTTGGCCTCCGCTTGAATGAAGCAAAGGACGTGAAGAAAAGCTCGAGGATCCGCAACATTGTGTCTATTGCTGGGACACTCTCTCCCGTGTCACCCTCTTGACTCTCATAGATGTGCTAGTGCATGAATAGGGAAACTTTGCCCATTCAGTTGTGCGTTCCATCAAGGACAAACTGAAACAAAACACTGAAAGACAGCGAAAATTAAGAATTGCTTGTAAGCACTAGAGAAACATTTTCACTGGCGCACAATTAGTATGGATGTGACTAAGAACTTAGAAATTCATTCAATATATTTCTCTGGGAAAACGAGAAACTACAGTTGCTTTAATCTTTAACAGAACATAAAACACAGAAAAGGTTCGGACTTAATGACAGGAAGGAAATTAATGAAATATGTCTAACGGTCAATAAACAGTGATAAATTCCGAGCGCCAAATGACACGCCTAAATCGGAGGCTGAGACAGAAGTGCACGTGTATGGTAGATAGCGGCGCATCATATAAGGCAGTGTCTCACTGGTCATCGACGATGGGTTTCCCCGGGCGCTCCACTATTCTCCTACATTCCAAAGACGCTCAGTTTGATAGGTAAATGGGGCACATTGAATTGGTTCCAGCAGGTTGATAAAAAGAAAAATCAGTGAAATGGACGGTTATATACAGAAAAAAAGGCAACTGAGGATTAATTTCAATCGACACTTGTGGGTGGTGTGGACTCGAAGGTTTTTGTCCGTCCAGTATTTGGCTATGATTCCATGAGGATAAAGATGACCTTATAAATTATTCTCAATTCCTGAGGGGCATAGATACGCAGCTTTTTCTGTACAGTGTCTAAAAACGTGATGCCAGAATATAAATTGAGAGGACAAAGATTTGACGGAACTCATAGATGGATGAGAGGAAACTCATTGCGATTTACCGAATAGTGAAAGGTCTGCGGAGATGGATGAATGTGGAGAGGGTGTTTCCATTAATGGGAGAGTCTAGGACCAGAGGTCAATGTTTCAAAGATTTCAAAGATATTTTATTGTCATGTGCACCATTTATGGCGAATTACTATAGAGCCATATTAATAAGCCAACACGACACATAACTACATAAAGGATAACATAAACATCCACCACAGGGGATTCCACACATTCTGCACTGTGATGGAAGGAAATAAAGTCTCATCTTCTCCCTCATTTTTCTCCTGCGGTCGGGGCAGTCGAACCATATAACCATATAACAATTACAGCACGGAAACAGGCCATCTCGGCCCTACAAGTCCGTGCCGACCAACTTTTTTTCCCCTTAGCCCCGCCTGCCTGCACTCATACCAAAACCCTCCATTCCCTTCTCATCCATATGCCTATCCAATTTATTTTTAAATGATGCCAACGAACCTGCCTCCACCACTTCCACTGGAAGCTCATTCCACACCGCTACCACTCTCTGAATAAAGAAGTTCCCCCTCATGTTACCCCTAAACTTCTGTCCCTTAATTCTGAAGTCATGTCCTCTTGTTTGAATCTTTCCTGTTCTCAAATGGAAAAGCTGATCCACATCAACTCTGTCTATCCCTCTCATCGTTTTAAAGACCTCTATCAAGTCCCCCATTAACCTTGTGCGCTCCAGAGGATAAAGACCTAACTTATTCAACCTATCTCTGTAACTCAGTTGTTGAAACCCAGGCAACATTCTAGTAAATCTCCTCTGTACTCTCTCCAGGCACAAATCCATGTTGACTGTTCCTAATCAGACCCTCTTTATCCAGATGCTTATATATATTATCTCTAAGTATCTTTTCCATTAATTTGCCTACCACTGAAGTCAAACTGACAAGTCTATAATTGCTAGGTTTACTCATAGAACCCTTTTTAAACAATGAACCATCCGTCGGGACGATCGAAGCTCCCGTAGCCGGTGGTGGAAGCCTCCGCGTACAGGCTTCGACGTTCCTACGTCAGGGCGATCGAAGCTCCCGCGTCGGAGCGGTCGAAGCTCCTGCGGCTTGAAGTTCCCGAAGTCCGTCTCTGAACAGATACCGCGAGCTCCGTGATGTTGAAGTCCGTAATCTCCCAGCGGTGGAGCTCTCGAAGTCGGTCTCCGGCAAAGGCCGCCAACTTCTCGATGTTAGGCCTCAGTGCGGACGGATATACGATATGGAGAAAAATCGCATCTCTGTCGAGATAAGAGATTTGAAGAATTGTCCCAAACACCCTCATCACCCACACATAAAACAAGATAAAGAACACACAAAAAACACACATGCTAAAAAAACAACGAATAAGTAAGGGACAGAGAGACTCTGAACGAGACAGTCATTGCTGGCGCCACCCGATGGCGGCGTCAGAATTAAAGGACGTTAATTTAGGAAGATGAAGACGAATCTATTTAGCCAGATGCTGGTGAATATGTTGAATGTTTTACAACACAAGGCTGTGAACGTCGCCATTTGATTTTATAAGGCAGAGATAGTTAGATTCTCGATTGGTAAGGGTGCCATTGTTAATGGGGAGAATGCAGGAGAATGGTGTTAGAAACATAGAAATTAGGTGCAGGAGTAGGCCATTCGGCACTTCGAGCCTGCACCGCAATTCAATATGATCATGGCTGATCATCCAACTCAGTATCCCGTACCTGCCTTCTCTCCATACCCTCTGATCCCCTTGGCCACAAGGGCCACATCTAACTCCCTCTTAAATATAGCCAATGAACTGGCCTCAACTACCCTCTGTGGCAGAGAGATCCAGAGATTCACCACTCTCTGTGTGAAAAAAGTTCTCCTCATCTCCGTTTTAAAGGATTTCCCCCTTATCCTTAAGTTGTGACCCCTTGTCCTGGACTTCCCCAACATCGGGAACAATCTTCCTGCATCTAGCCTGTCCAGCCCCTTAAGAATTTTGTAAGTTTCTATAAGATCCCCTCTCAATCTCCTGAATTCTAGGGAGTATAAACCAAGTCTATCCAGTCTTTCTTCATAAGACAGTCCTGACATCCCAGGAATCAGTCTGGTGAACCTTCTCTGCACTCCCTCTATGGCAATAATGTCCTTCCTCAGATTTGGAGACCAAAACTGTACGCAATACTCCAGGTGTGGTCTCACCAAGACCCTGTACAACTGCAGTAGAACCTCCCTGCTCCTATACTCAAATCCTTTTGCTATGAAAGCCAACATTCGCTTTCTTTACTGCCTGCTGCACCTGCATGCCTACCTTCAGTAACTGGTGTACCATGACACCCAGGTCTCGCTGCATCTCCCTCTTTCCCAATCGGCCACCATTTAGATAATGGTCTGCTTTCCCGTTTTTGCCACCAAAATGGATAACCTCACATTTATCCACATTATACTGCATCTGCTAAACATTTGCCCACTCACCCAGCCTATCCAAGTCACCTTGCAGTCTCCTAGCATCCTGCTCACAGCTAACACTGCCCCCCAGCTTAGTGTCATCCGCAAACATGGAGATATTGCCTTCAATTCCCTCATCCAGATCATTAATATATATTGTAAATAGCTGGGGCCCCAGCACTGAGCCTTGCGGTACCCAACTAGTCACTGCCTGCCATTGTGAAAAGGACCCGTTTACTCCTACTCTTTGCTTCCTGTTTGCCAGCCAGTTATCTATCCACATCAATACTGAACCCCCAATGCCGTGTGCTTTAAGTTTGTGTACTAATCTCTTATGTGGGACCTTGTCGAAAGCCTTCTGGAAGTCCAGATACACCACATCCACTGGTTCTCTCCTCTCCTATCCTATTCGGAGTGGCGGCGCGGCTCTGGCTGCAGCGGCTTACCGGCGGTCCCGTTGCCTTTGTGTTTTTTATGTTGTTTATTTTGTTTGGTTAGTTTAGTTTTTTGGTTTCAGTTTATGTTTGGGGGGGGGGGGGGGGGGGGGGGGGTTGAAACGGGGTTTGCGGTCTCTCCCTGCAGGGGAATACGACCTTTTTGTCGTATTCCCCTTCTCTGCCTCCGATTGCGCTGAGGCCTAATGGAGCTGACGACCTCGAGGCTCCGGAGGCAGAGCACCGTCAGGACTCGCTCTGAGCTCGCTCCCGTGAGGGTGGTCCAGCTCAGGGCTGGAAGAGGTTGGGACGCTCCCGTGAGGGCGGCCAGCCCGAGGGTGGAACGAGGCTCCCGTCGGAGCGGCCTAGCTCGGGAAGGTGCGGCGCTGGCAGCCCGAGGGAGGTTCGGCGCCCAAGTCGGGGCGGCGCGGTCCGGGGGGAGAAGCGACGCCCAAGTCGGGGCGGCCCGGTCCGGGGGGAGTAGCGACGCCCAAGTCGGGGCGACCCGGTCCGGGGGGAGGTTCGGCGCCCAAGTCGGGGCGGCCCAGCCCGAGGCTGAAGACTGCACAGTGCTCACGTGAGGGTGGCTGGGACGGTGTTCTGGCGGCGGTGGCCTGAGTCTGGGGTTCGGCCGCGGGCCAGCAGCTGCTTCTGCAGGACTGGTGGGCGGCAGCTTCAACCACCTCGCGGTGTTTGAGCCGCGGGACTGTTCTTAACATCGCCGGGGGGGGGGGGGGGGGGGGGGGGGGGGGGGGGGGGGAGGGTATCGCCCCAGCGCAGAGGGGAGAAGAGGAAGGAAGAGACTGCGACCTAAGACTTTTGCCTCCATCACAGTGAGGAGATGCTGGGTGGACTCACTGTGGTGGATGTTAATGTGTGTTTATTGTTGTTTTATTGTATGGTATTATATGTATGACTGCTGCAATTTCGTTCAGACTTCGGTCTGAATGACAATAAAATGCTATCTATCTATCCACGCTACTAGTTACATCCTCGAAAAATTCTATAAGATTCGTCAGACATGATTTACCTTTCGTAAATCCATGCTGACTTTGTCCAATGATTTCACCACTTTCCAAATGTGCTGCTATCCCATCTTTAATAACTGACTAGCAGTTTCCCCACTACCGATGTTAGACTAACTGGTCTGTAATTCCCCGTTTTCTCTCTCCCTGCCTACTTAAAAAGTGGGGTTACGTTTGCTACCCGCCAATCCTCTGGAACTACTCCAGAATCTAAAGAGTTTTATAACCATATAACAATTACAGCACGGAAACAGGCCATCTCGGCCCTACAAGTTCGTGCCGAACAACTTTTTCCCCCTTAGTCCCACCTGCCTGCACTCATACCATAACCCTCCATTCCCTTCTCATGCATATGCCTATCCAATTTATTTTTAAATGATACCAATGAACCTACCTCCACCACTTCCACTGGGAGCTCATTCCACACCGCCACCACTCTCTGCGTAAAGAAGTTCCCCCTCATATTACCCCTAAACTTCTGTCCCTTAATTCTGAAGTCATGTCCTCTTGTTTGAATCTTCCCTATTCTCAAAGGGAAAAGCTTGTCCACATCAACTCTGTCTATCCCTCTCATCATTTTAAAGACCTCTATCAGGTCCCCCCTTAACCTTCTGCGCTCCAGAGAATAAAGACCTAACTTATTCAACCTATCTCTGTAACTTAGTTGTTGAAACCCAGGCAACATTCTAGTAAATCACCTCTGTACTCTCCCTATTTCGTTGACATCCTTCCTATAATTGGGCGACCAAAATTGTACACCATACTCCAGATTTGGTCTCACCAATGCCTTGTACAATTTTAACATTACATCCCAGCTTCTATACTCAATGCTCTGATTTATAAAGGCGAGCATACCAAAAGCTTTCTTTACCACCCTATCTATATGAGATTCCACCTTCAAGGAACTATGCACGGTTATACCCAGATCCCTCTGTTCAACTGTATTCTTCAATTCCCTATCATTTACCATGTACGTCCTAATTTGATTTGTCCTGCCAAGGTGTAGCACCTCACACTTATCAGCATTAAACTCAATCTGCCATCTTTCAGCCGATTTTTCCAAATGGCCTAAATCACTCTGTAGACTTTGGAAATCCTCTTCATTATCCACAACACCCCCTATCTTGGTATCATCTGCATACTTCCTAATCCAATTTACCACACCTTCATCCAGATCATTGATGTACATGACAAACAACAAAGGACCCAACACAGATCCCTGAGGCACCCCACTAGTCACCTGCCTCCAACCCGATAAACAGCCATCCACTATTACCCTCTGGCTTCTCCCATTCAGGCACTGTTGAATCCATCTTGCTATTCCTGCATGTATACCCAACAGATGATTTAAAATGAGTTAACTGGGACATTTTGTTTTATGGGAAAGTTTTGAAAGATTATTACTAATGCATCCACTATTTCTGGAGCTATTTCCTTAATGTAGCTGGTGTATGCATTTTTATTTCTCCCTTTTGTATCAGTGTTTAAATTCGTTTTGTCATGGCATCTTCATGCCGAAAGCCATCTCCCTTGTCTTCGACGCTGACATTGCGGAACGATGAGCAACTTTTGGGTTGGACTTTAATCACTTTGTTAACATTGTGCACCGAAATGACCCAGATGCGGTCAAAGCCTCCCTTCTGTTGAACCTTGCCGGTCCAGACGCCATGAAACACGCTCAAGCTTTTGTCTACACTCCAGAGGTCCTGGATGACAACGACCAGGTCGTCGCGCCGGCGGAATCTGCTAATGACCCGGTATGTCTCTTGCGCAAGTTTGCGGAGATTTGTGACTTGCCCTCCAACCGCATATTGGAGCGGGCTAGGTTCTTTACTCGTAAGCAGCAGCCTGATGAGCCTGTTGAGTGTTTTATCGCCGTCCTGCGCTATCTGGGTCAACGTGATCAACGTGATACCATGCGTGATCAACTCACCAGGGATATCCTGGTCACCGGCATGCTAGATCAGAAACTACGTGCAGATCTGCTTCAGAAGCCGGACCTCACTCTAACCCATGCTATGCATGCCTGCCGTATCGCTGAGGTGGTTGTCCCGCCACTTGGGCTGAGGGGGTCTGAAAGCCGTACTGTAAATATAACGGGCTTCGCCGTGCCTCGTCGCAGGCAGGACAATTTCCACCCTCCGCCACGTCCCGCCCACACATCCAGGGTCCCGAGTACCAAGAGGTGCCCCAACTGCAGTTATGTCCACTCTTTGCAGTCCCAGTGCCCGGCATTTGAAAAAGCCTGTAATTTCTGTGGTAAAATGAACCATTTTGCAGCTGTGTGCCGCTCCCGTAGGAACGTTCCCCAACCTTCCAGACAATTTCTAAACAACCTTCAGCAGGTTGATAATGACCTCGATTCTCAGTCTTCTGCCGACTCTGCCCCCGACTCTGAGCTCAGCATTTCCATGGGAGATACCAGTATTTACACTCTCCTCCACAGCCGAACTCGCCTCCCTGATCCTTCTGTGCTCCTTACTGTGAACAACAAGTCCTTCTCTGCGAAGCTGGATACTGGTGCAAAAGTGAATGTTATGTCAACATCACTGTTCAACAAGATAAGAAAAATGAGCTGTTGACTGCTAATCGCTCTATCCTACGTGCTTATGGGGGAGAAGAGCTAACACCTGTGGGGAGGGCCACCTTCCACTGTGTGCTGCAGAAGGCATCCCATGACATGTCGTTCTTCGTTCTGGATTGTGACTACGTGACTCTTTTGAGTAATCAAGCCTGCTAGGACCTTGGTCTAGTGTCTTTCGGCCGCACAGTCCACGAAGTGCGGGTGATGCTGAACTCACTCTCCGAGTACCCTGACCTCTTCGATGACAAATTGGGGAAGCTGCCTCTTGTGTACAAGATTGCTACTGACCCCTCTGTCACGCCTGTATTCCGTGTTGCACACATGGTGTCATTCGCTATGAAGGATAGGGTGGAAGCCATGCTGAACAACATGGTTAAAATGGGGGTGTTGGAAGCCGTCAGCGATCCCACCGCGTGGCTTTCCACCATGGTCGCCACCATGAAGAAGGGTAAGAACGAAATACGGATGTGCATCAACCCCAAGGATTTAAATATGGCTATAAAACATCCCCACTACCCTATGCGGACTGTAGAAGAGGTTGCTGCCCAGGTCGGCCAGGCCACAGTATTTTCGGTCCTCGATGCCAAAAGCTCGTTCTGGCAAATACCTCTGGACAAACGCTCATCAGACTTGACAACTTTTAGTACACCCTTCGGAAGGTTCAAGTTTTTTGCGAATGCCGTTCGGCATCAACTCTGCTAGTGAGGTGTTTCAGCGCTCCATGGAACAACTGTTTGCCGGTCTGCCGTTTGCCATTATTGTGGACGACATTCTTGTTTATGGGAGAGATGCTGCTGAGCATGATCGCAACCTCCGACGGATTCTTGACCGCGCCCGCCAGATCAACCTGAAGCTGAATCCGTCTAAGTGCAGGTTTCGTGTAGCTGAGGTGCCATATGTTGGCCACATTTTCACGTCCCGCGGGCTGAAACCCAATCCGCAAAAGACAAACACTATCTCCGAGCTGCCTGCCCCGACTGATATTACCAGCCTGCAGCAGTTCCTGGGTATGGTCAATTACATGGGCAAGTTTATCCCGAACCTCAGCGATCTGAGCGCGCCTCTGAGGCAACTGACAAAGAAGGACATCGCCTGGTCCTGGTTCCCCCAACACCAGCAGGCTTTCGATCTCCTCAAAACGAAGCTGATCAGCACACCGACTCTTCGGTTCTTCGATCTACGGCGTCCAATCGTAGTGACGTGCGATGCTTCCCGTTTTGGACTCGGTGCTGCCTGCATGCAGCTCTATGGTGATGGCTCGCTGCAGCCCGTATCCTATGCCTCCCGGACTATGACGGACACCGTGCAGCGCTATGCTCAAATAGAGAAGGAGCTTCTGGCGGTTGTGTTTGCCTGCTTCAAATTTAAGGACTTCCTTTTCGGTGCCAGGTTCACCGTCGAGACGGATCATCAACCTTTAGTGACTATCCTCAACAAGCCAATCCACATCACCCCGGCCAGACTGCAACGGATGATGCTGCAACTACAGCGGTTCGACTTCACGATTGTGTACAAGAAGGGCACTGAAATGCACGTGGCTGACGCCCTGTCCAGAGCCTCCCGGTCCTCCTGCGACAGACATCCCTACGAACAGGAGGACTTGCATGTTCTCAACGTCAATTTCGTTCCCTCCAAACAACTGCAGTACCTGGTTGAGCACACTGCCAACGACCCCGATCTGCAACAGCTTGCTGCCGTCATCAGGCGCGGGTGGCCCGACAAACGCACCTCGTTGCCTGCGGGTGTACTTCCTTTCTTTCTGGTTCGCGATGAACTGGTGCTCCGGGATAGGATCATCATCGAGGGTCACAAGGTGGTCATCCCTGCATCCCTGTATGCCTCGTGCTACACCGCTGCCCACATGGGGCACCCAGGAGCCGATGCCACGGTCTCACATGCCCTAGAACAGTACTATTGGCCTGGCATGGCAATGTACATTAAGGCCCGTGTAGCCTCCTGCCCTGATTGCAACTCCCTTGCCCCTCACCAGCAGCGCCAGTCACTTCTACAACAGCCGGCCCCTGACATGCCCTGGTCATCGCTGGCCGCAGACATTTTTGATTGGCGTGGTAAGCAATACCTAGTGTTGGTGGATTCCTACTCGAACTGGTTCGAAGTGGACATTCTCCCTGCCATCACCTCTGAGATGGTCATCAACAAGTTGCACCGACAGTTCACCACCTTTGGGTCCCCGGTCCGTTTGCAGACCGACAACGGCCGTCAGTTCACCAGCGCTGAGTTCAAGGCTTTTGCCGTGAAGTGGAACTTCACTCATTTCACCAGCAGCCCAGAATACCCGCAGAGCAATGGCCTGGCCGAGCGTGCTGTCCGCAGCGCCAAGACCGTGCTCGAACAGTCTCGTCTCTCCAACAGTGATTTCTACCAGGGCTTGTTAAACCTCCGTAACATTTCCAGGGACAGTACCATGAGATCCACTGCTCAACGTCTGATGTCACGAGTTCTTCGCCCTCCAATGCCGATCGCACAACAATCCTTGGTGCCGAAGGTCCTTCAGCCTGCTGCTGTCCAGCAACGGATTGCCCAACGGCATGAAGTTCAGCGCCGCTCCCACGACAAGTCCTGCCGCCCCCTCTAACCTCTGCTGCCTGGCCAGGTCGTTCGCTTGCAGACTTCCACCGGTTTCTCCCGACTCGCAACCGTGGTCGGGGTGGACAATTCGCCACGGTCCTACTTGGTGGACTTTGAAGGGACTGTCTATCACCGCAGCTGCCAGCACCTGCTGGCTGTCAACGAGTCTAAGCCATCCCCTGCGGCCCCGCATGCTCCTCGGTTGCGTTTCGAGCCTGTGCCCACTAACTACCCCTCGACTCGCATGCCCCCATCTGCCTCGCCGCGATCCCCTCACCGTCCTCCGGGTTCCTCTACCCCTGTCCGATCCTCCCCTTCCCGTGCTTCTCTCTCTCCGCCTGCTCCGATCTCTCCTGCAGTCCCCTTCCCCGGGCTCTCCTGTGGCGGTCGTCTCCCCTTCCGCATTCCAGGCTGCGTCTCCGCCTGCGTTCTCCGTTCCAGCTGTTCCTGCTCCTCCTCCTCTTCTTTCTGGTGGGGAGGGTGACGGTGTAATGCGCACCCGCTCGGGTCCGGTTGTCAGACCATCTGACCGTTACGGTGATTTCGTTTAGATTTGCAGGTTTTGTATAATCTCCCTGCTACTGTTGTATCTTTGATTTCTTAATTTCCTAAGGGGAAGGATGTAGATGGTTTATGCATGCAACCTATAACGTAGCTACCTCAATACCACTAACCACGCCTACCCATATCAGTATAACTGTGAGAGCCTCCCTTTGTTCCTCCCTGTTGGTTCCAGCACGCCTGAAGACTAGATGCAGTCAGTGCTGGGACGTGTGTGCCATGTGCTATAATAAAGGACTCAGTAAAGGTCACAGTGTGTTAGACATCACTCCTTTACACTTAAGTACTCTGGGAAGCAGCCTATCTGGCCTTGGGGATTTATCGGCCTTTAATCCATTCAATTTACCCAACACCACTTCCCGACTAACCTGGATTTCACTCAATTCCTCCAACTCCTTTGACCCGCGGGCCCCTGCTATTTCCGGCAGATTATTTATGTCTTCCTTTGTGAAGACGGAACCAAAGTAGTTATTCAATTGGTCCGCCATGTCCTTGTTCCCCATGATCAACTCACCTGTTTCTGACTGCAAGGGACCTACATTTGTTTTAACTAATCTCTTTCTTTTCACATATCTATAAAACATTTTGCAGTCAGTTTTTATGTTCCCTGCCAGTTTTCTTTCATAATCCATTTTTCCTTTCCTAATTAAACCCTTCGTCCTCCTCTGCTGGTCTCTGAATTTCTCCCAGTATTATGCTGCTTTAATATAGTATGCTGCTTTTTCTGGCTAATTTGTACGCATCATCCTTTGCTTTGATATTATCCCTGATTTCCCTTGTTATCCACGGATGCACTACCTTCCCTGATTTATTCTTTTGCCAAGCTGGGATGAACAATTTTTGTAGTTCATCCATGCAGTCTTTAAATGTCTTCCATTGCATATCCACCGTCAACCCTTTTAGAATTAATTGCCAGTCAATCTTGGCCAATTCACGTCTCATACCCTCAAAGTTACCTTTCTTATAGTTCAAAACCATTGTTTCTGAATTAACAATGTCACTCTCCATCCTAATGAAGAACTCAACCATATTATGGTCCCTCTTGACCAAGGGGCTATGCACAACAACACTACTAACTAACCCTTCCTCATTACTCAATACCCAGTCTAAAATAGCCAGCTCTCGCGTTGGTTCCTCTGCATGTTGATTTAGATAACTATCCCGCATACATTCCAAGAAATCCTCTTCCTCAGCACCCCTGCCAATTTGATTCACCCAATCTATATGTAGATTGAAGTCACCCATTATAACTGCTTTGCCTTTGTTGCACGCATTTCTAATTTCCTGTGTTGGGACGGGAAGATAGATCAGCCATGATTGAATGGCGGAGTAGACTTTAAGAGTTGACTAGCCTAATTCTGCTTATATCCCATATGACCTTATGACCGCAGGAGCAGATTGTTCACGCAAGATAGTGGGTATATGGACGTGTCTCCCATCACAAGTGTTGTAGGTATGTGCAGCTATCTATCTATCTATCTATCTATCTATCTATCTATCTATCTATCTATCTATCTATCTATCTATCTATCTATCTATCTATCTATCTATCTATCTATCTATCTATCCATCCATCCATCCATCCATCCATCCATCTATCTATCTCTCTCTCTATCTATCTATCTATCTATCTATCTATCTATCTATCTATCTATCTATCTATCTATCTATCTATCTATCTATCTATCTATCTATCTATCTATCTATCTATCTATCTATCTCTATCTATCTATCTATCTATCTATCTATCTATCTATCTATCTATCTATCTATCTATCTATCTATATATCTATCTATCTATCTATCTATCTATCTATCTATCTATCTATATCTATCTACCTATCTATCTATCTATATCTATCTATCTATCTATCTATCTATCTATCTATCTATCTATCTATCTATCTATCTATCTATCTATCTATCTATTAATCTATCTCTATCCATATCTATCTATCTATCTATCTATCTATCTATCTATCTATCTATCTATCTATCTATCTATCTATCTATCTATCTATCTCTATCCATATCTATCTATCTATCTATCTATCTATCTATCTATCTATCTATCTATCTATCTATCTATCTATCTATCTATCTATCTATCTATCTATCTATCTATCTATCTCTATCCATATCTATCTATCTATCTTAGAAAGTTGACGAACGTTCCATCGTGCCCAATGCTCACAGATGTCCAATCACAATGGATCATATCTATCTATATTTGAAACTCTGTGGCTGCTGGCTGCCGGCCGCCTCCCTGCCTTTGATTCGTTGCTACGCCGACACCAGACGCAGAATCGCCGAGATTTTTTCCATTTCGGTAGAGATTTCACTTTTCATTCCAAGTATCCACTCCTGATTAAATTTCGCCGTGTTTATGTACACATTTTTTAACATAAAATCCTTCTCCCCCCCCCCCAAAATTTCCCAAAAATACCCGGCTTCTCACCCATAGAATGTTGGTGAACGTTCCATCGCGTGATGTCACAATGCCCAATGCTCACAGATGTCCAATCGGAATGGATCCATTTACATATGCCTTTGCAGCAGCCCCAGCACCAGCCCCAGCCCCTCACTCCCATCCCCACAGCCTGTGTCGAAGCACATCATCACGTGTGTGGGAATAGAGAAAGAAGATTGGGGGTGAAAGGAAATGGGGAACAGATGGACTGTATCTTTCCCTTCCACCCTCCCTCCCCACTATTTCCCCTATCACTCCCCACCCCTCTCCCCCTCCCTCCACACTCTTACCCATCCCTCCCCTACCCCATCCCTCCCCCACACATCTCTCTCCTCCCCATCCCTCGCTCCACTCCCCATCCCTCTCTCCCCCCTACCCCCTTCCCTCCCCAACCCCCTTCCCTTTCTTCCCCCCCCCTTCCCTCCTCCACCACTTCCCCTCTCTCGCCCACCCCCCTTCCCCCACCCCCCCTCCATCCACACTCTTACCCTTCCCTCCCTTACCCCATCTCCATCCTCCCCTCCCTCCCCTCCTCCACACCTCGCTAACCCTCCCCATCTCCCTCTCCCCCCATCCCTCTGTCTCCCCGTCTCCATCTCCCTCTCCTCCTCCCACCCCCATCCATCTATCTTCCGCCCCTCTTCCCCTCCCTCCCCACTCTTCCATTTCTCTCCCTTTACCCCCACCCCCTCTACCTCTCCCGCCCCACCCCTCTGTCTCCCCCCTGTCCCCCCCCCCCCCCCCTCCCTCCCCCACCCCCCTTCTCCTACCCCTCTGACCCTCTTCCAACGCTCCCCCTGTCCCTCATCCACCACTCCCCCCCTACCCCTCTCCCCCCTCCCTCCCCTCCCCACTCTTCCATTTATCTCCCCCCCTCCCTCTACCACTCTCCCTCCCAACTATTTCCCCTCTCTTCCCCCCCACCACTCTCACCATGCCTCCACACTCTTCTCCCTCCCTCCCCCTATCCCATCCCTCCTCCCCTCCCCCCCCACACATCTCACCCCCTCCCCATCCCTGTCTCCTCCCGTCCCCCACCCCTCTCTCCTCCTCCCCCTCTCCATCTCCCTCTCCTCACTCCCTCTCCCCCCCCACCCCCTTCCCTCCCCAACCCCCTTCCCTCTCCATATTCTTCCCCCTCCATCCACACTCTTCCCCCTCTACCCCTTATCCCATCTCCCTCCTCGACCCCCCTCGCCCCCCCCCCACACCTCTCTCCCCTACCCTCTCTCCTCTCCTCCCCCACCCCTCTCCCCTCCCCCTCTCTATCACCCTCTCCATCTCCCTCTCTTCACCCCCCTCTCCCTTATATGGTTATATGGTTATTCTCTTATCCAATCATCTTTTGGCTCGCAAATTCAAATTCAATTGTGTAAACAGAAGCCTTTATTGTTATTATTAGCTTCTCGGGATTGGTCCAAAGTAGTTTCTGCCAATTATACCTCAACCACGAGTTTGCTGTACGTTTACGAACCCCTCCCTTGAACGTTCTAGGTACTACTCACCTTGAAGAGGTTACTAGGGAAATTGACGAGGGTAAAGCAGTGGATGTTGTCTATATGGACTTTAGTTATATGGTTATATGGGCGGGGACTCGATATTCTGCTTGGTGCCGGGCGTCAGCGCGTGTCCGCTTCACGCTGGGATTCGATGCCAATCTTTAAAGTCTCTTTCCAACTTCCACCGTCAGCAACGACGCAACACTTCACCACTTATTACTGCACCGACTCAGTCCTGTACATTCCGATACCCCAGCCAATCAGATATCCTGGTCCGGGCATGGACCCAAACACCTCAGCTACTCTTTCTGGAGTCACGCCAACTCAATGGTACCTGACTGCAACAACTGTTGACTAACTCTGAAAGGTCTTTCACCCACAGGGCAAGGACGCCCTTTCCTACACCCTCAGTTCTTGCGAAACCACTGTTCTCAGATCTCGCTGTGAACCCCAACACAAGCGCGCGAATGATCGATCCTTTCCCACCAGTAAAGTGGCAAAACCGATGCGAAAACCGCACCGTGGCGCCGATTTACAAGATACATTTAATTGTCATTTGGACCCCTTGAGGTCCAAACGAAATGCCGTTTCTGCAGCCATACATTACTCCCCCTCGCAATCTGGAACGGCTCAACGCCCCGATCACAAACCTATGTCTGGGGGTCCGTTGAGATGCCGGGCGAGCCCCCAATGTAATTATGCTCCTACAGCTAACCCCCCTTAGTCTAGTTCAGTAAAACACTGAGTCAAGCACTGGATCGCTATTCTTTATTCTTGCCAACAACAACAAACTCACCGTACAATACCTAACCACCGCTGGTCCGATCCTTGTCTCTCCTTGTTCATGACCTTCAGCCTCGTGCAAGCAGAAAACTCCAAAAGGTTACAGTATTTACAACTACCCCTTATTTGGTCAATCCTGACCATGCATCTGCAACAACGCTGAGCTCCTCTGCAAAGCCTTCATCAATGTTAACAAAGAAACGGACATCTGGACTTCACCTTGTCCTGAATATCAATCTGGGGTCCAGACTTTGAGAAACCGGCTCACAGCTTGTAACTTCTCACAGAAAGAGGCCAAGCAGATGCAAGCTTTCTCCATTATGTCATACATTTCATTTGGTCAATATTAACACCGCCCTCCTCTCCCGTCCCCTATCCTGCCCTCTCCTCCCCTCCTCTCCCCTCCCGTCTTCTCTCCTCTCCTCGCCTCCCTCACTAACCCCTCACTGTCCCACCCACCTCTACAGGTGTCTCCCCCTCCCTCATCCTCATCCTCATCCCCATGACCCAGAGTGACAGAGAGAGATAGAGGGAGGGAGGGGAGACAGAGTCGTCCACTCTCTGGGTCAGGGTCGAGTGTCCCTGTCGTCTCTGCCATCAGTCCATGAGCCGTAGACATCTCAACATGATCCGTAGACGTCTCTGAATGGGATTAACTGCTCCCCCCCCCCCCCGGAATGTCGGGAGACCAGCAGATCCCAGTGTGGGAGACACGGGATTAACTCCCCTCAGTGAGGTTTAGATTAGTTCAGAGATACAGCGCGGAAACAGGCCACTCGGCCCACCGAGTGCGCACCAACGAGTGATTGCCGTACACCTACACTATCCTACACCCACACACACTAGGGACGGGGGGGGGCATGTCGGATTGAAGGGATCAATTGATGACCATTTTGTCTCCCTCTTCCCCTTTATCCCACTCTCTCTCTCTCTCTCTCTCTCTCTCTCTCCCTCTCCTCTCTCCCCCCCTCCCCCCCTCTCTCTCTCTCCCCCCCCCCCCTCTCTCTCTCTCTCCTCTCTCTCTCTCTCCCCCCCTCCTCCCCTGGCTCCCCCTCTCTCCCTCACCCTCTCTCTCTCCCTCTCTCTCTCTCTCTCTCTGTGCCAGGTTTTTACAGAAGCCGTCGACACCATCGCCCAGTCACTAGCTGAGTGTTGGAGTATCTGGATCAGATGAATAGGCCGAATGTTACCCTAACATCGGTAACCCCCCCCCCCCCCCCTCACGTCACTGTGTGTGTGTGTATGTGTGAGCGTGTGTAAGTGGGTGTGTGCGTGTGAGGACGTACACGGGTGCGTGTGTGTATGCGCGCGCGCGTGTGTTTGTGTGTGCCCGTGCGTGTGCGTGTGTGTGCGTATGCGTGCGTGTGCCCGTGCATGTGCGTTTGTGTGCCCGTGCATGTGCGTGTGTGTGTGCATGTCTGTGTGGGTGTTCATGTGTGTGTATGTGTGTGCGTATGTGTATGCGCATGTGTGTGTGTATTTGTGTGCATGCATGTGTGTGCTTACGTGTGCTTGCGTGTGGGCGCGTGCGCGCGCGTGTGTGCGTGCGTGTGTATGTGTGTGCACGCGAGCGCGGGTATGTATGTGTGCGTGCATGTGTGTACGTGCGTGTGCGTGTGTATGTGTCTATGTGTGCGTGCGTGCATGTGTGTACGTGCGTATGTGTCTATGTGTGCGTGCGTGTATCTGTGCCTGCGTGCGGGTGTGAGGAAGGAGGGAGAGGGGAGTCTAAGAATATAACTAGAGATCTATGTGTGGAATGCAGACATTTCTCTGGCATTAACCTCCTCACCCCACAATTTCTGCAGAACAAGGCGCGACACTGTGATCAACAGACTGATGAACCACTCCCACCTCAAGTACAAAGCTACGCTGGCTAGATTAGCAACGTGTGCGGGCAGGAACTGCAGGTAGCAGACACAACCTGCTGGAGTAGCTGCAGGTCAGGCAGCATCTCTGTGGAGAACGTGGACAGGTACAAAGTGCTGGAGTAACTCAGCGGGACAGGCAGCATCTCTGGAGAGAAGGAATGGGCGCCGTTTCGGGTCAATACCCTTCCTCAGACTGAGGGTCGGGGGAAAGATTCTCGATTGCCCTACTCTGGTCAATAGAATGTGCTTGTGTGTGTGAAGGAAGTGTCTGAGGAAGGGTCTCGACCAGAAACGTCACCCATTCCTTCTCTCCAGAGATGCTGCCTGTCCCGCAGTGTTACTCCAGCATTTTGTACCCGTCCACATTCTCCAGAGATTAGTTCAGTTTAGTTTAGAGATACAGTGCGGAAACAGACCCTCCACAAAGACGTGCGGGTTTGTAGGTTAATCGGCCCTCTGTAAAATTGCTGCTGGTGTGTAGGGTTGATGAGAGAGTGCGATAACATAGAACTAGTGTGTGAATGGGCAATCGCTGGTCGATGGACTCGGTGGGAGTTTTTGTGTCTATTTCACCCCCCTTTCACTCTCCCCTCTTCCACTACCCCTCTCTCTGCCCCCTCTCTCTCTCCCCCTCTCCTGCTCTCTCTCACACCTCTCTCTCGCTCCCTCTATCTCACCTCTATCTCTCTCTCCCTCTCTCTCCCCTCTCTTTCTCTTCCCTCTTCTCTCCCCTATCTCTCCCCTCCCCTCCCCCTCTCCTCCCCATCTCTGTTCCCCCATCTCTCTCCCCCTCTCTCTCCCCTCTCTCTCTCTCTCTCTCTTCCCTCTCTCCCTCTCTCTCTCTCCCTCCCTCTCTCTCTCTCTGTTCCCCTCTCTCCCCACTCTCTCTCCCCACTCTCTCTCCCCCACCCTCTCTACCCCACTCTCCCCTCTCTCTCCCCCCCTCTCTCCACCTCTCTACCCCCCCATCTATCTCTCCCCCTCTCTCCCTCTCTCGCCCTCTCTCCCTCTTCCTCCCTCTCTCTCTCCCACTCTCTGTCTCTCCACTCTCTCTCGCCCTCTCTATCCCTCCCCCGCCCCCCTCTCTCTGGCGTGTGTACAGATCACGTGAATATCTGCTTCTGCATATCATAAATGATAGGAACAGAATTAGGCCATTCAGCCCATCGAGTTTACCCTGCCCTCCAATCATGACTGATCAATCTCTCTCTCCTAGCCCCATTCTCCTGCCTTCTCCCCATAACCCCTGATACCCGCACTAATCAACAATTTATCTATCTCTGCCTTAAATATAAATATCCAGAGAGAGAGCAGGAGAGGGGGAGAGAGAGAGGGGGCAGAGAGAGGGGGTAGTGGAAGAGGGGAGAGTGAAAGGGGGGTGAAATAGACACAAAAACTCCCACCGAGTCCATAGTTCTTCTAAACTCCAGCGAGTACAGGCCCAGTGCCGACAAACACTCATCGTACGTTAACCCACTCATTCCTAGGATCGTTATTGTAAACCTCCTCTGGACCCTCTCCAGAGCCGGCACATCCTTCCTCAGATATGTGGCCCAAAACTGCTCACAATAAACCAGCTTCTCACGGAATCGCAGCGTGTGAAATTATCAACTTTCCAAAAGAGAAGTCAGTGGAGATTGAGGGACATGTTGGCATCTTGCGCACTCTCTCTCTGTCTCTCTGTCTCTATGTCTCGCTCTGTCTGTCTCTGTCTCTCTCTATCTATCTATATCTCTATCTCTCTCTCCCTCTCTATGTCTCTCTCTCTCTCTCTCTCTACCACTCTCTGTCTGTCTCGGTATCTCAGTGTGTCTCTCTCTGTCTCTCTCTCTGTCTTTCTCTCTTTTTTTTAAATTTCCAAGTATCATTATAATACAACATTGCATTCATTGTTTACGATACTCCCAACGCCACGCGGTGACCAGCGCCCACGGTAGGCCTCCAGGGTTCCCGTGGACACCGCGTGTTCCCTCTCCATGGACACATGTGCACGGACGTAGGCCCGGAAGAGGGGCAGGCAGCCGACGCTAGCCTGACCATCGACCACCCGCTGCCTGGACCCGCGAATGGACATCTTGGCCAGGCTCAGGAGCAAACCAACAGGGAAGTCCCACCTCCCCCCCCCCCTCCACTCGTCTCTCCCCACAACCTGCCTTGTGTCCAAACACTAGAATCATGGGACTAAAATGCAAGCAGAACTTGAGGAACAACCCCTTCAGATATTGGTACAGGGGCAGTAACCTCTCACACTCCATATACACGTGGAACACGGTCTCCTCCTCGCCACAGAAAATACAGGCAGCCAATGAGCCCGTCAACCGACTCAAAAATGTATTACATGCCAACGCTCTTTGCAGAACTCTCCACCCCAGGTCCCCAATGTAAGGGGGACAACTCCCTTGTAGAGGGACCCCCTTCTTCGGGTGGTAACACCGTCCGCCATGGTGTGTCGGGACGGGAAACGAAGGCAAGGAGGTGCAGAATGTGCAGGAACATTCTGTACAGTGAGCGTCTCTTCGCATCACGAAATGGCACGCTCGTCATCTCAGAGACGCGGCTCAGGTTATGTGGAGCCGGTGCCCGAGAAATATCCCGGAGCCGAGGCCCGATGAGCAGATCTGACGGAGCAGGTAAAATCTCATTCAGAACCACTTTAGGCGCACGCCTCTCCTCTACACCCGCCATGACAGAGTGAGGACCGGCCACTCCCGCAGCCGCAACATCCCCCTCCCCTCGTGGAGCAACACGCTGGCTGAAAACAACCAAATTCCTTACTCTTAGCACATCCCGGTAGAAAACAGGCAAACCCCTTAGGGCGGGTCGACTGATGCCCGCCACCGGGAGCCGCGAGACCCCCCTTAGATAACGACCCCGTTGGAACAATACGTGGCCTGAGCGTGCCATCTGGGGGGGTTCTCTATATACATATACCTCCACGCACGCATACCAAGGACTGGCCGCCCTCCTTTAACGGAGGACTCAGGACCGCTGCGGAAACCCAGTGTTTCCTATTTCCACAAAAGAAATCCACCAGCTTCTTCTGTAAAGCATTTACAAAAATGGAAGGCGGGACAAGAGTAGCCAGCCGGTACCATAACATGGAGGCCACCAGCTGGTTTATGACCAACACCCTCCCCTGAAAGGAAAGAACTCCAAGCAGGCCTGATCAAAGACCCAGCCGGGCAACCACTTTCGTCTCCAACTCCTGCCAGTTTGCCGGACAAGCATCCTCAGTGGGGCTCAGGTACACCCCCAGATAGAGGAGGTGTGTGGTGCTCCACTCATACATTGTCATCCCCTCCGGCAGGGAGTCTACCTGCCACTGACCCACTAAAAGTCCGGAGCACTTACTCCAGTTAATCCTGGCAGAAGATGCAGCCGATAAAATCTCCTGGCAGTCACGCATCCTCCGTAGGTCACCAGGATCAGTGAACATAGGGAGTACACGATCAGCATATGCCAAAAGAACCAACTCCACCCCTGGGCCAAGTAGGGCCAGGCCTGTCACCCTCCTCTGAAGAAGACACAGGAATGGTTCCACACAGACCGAGAACAACTGACCCGACATGGGGCACCGCTGACGGACCCCCCTCCATAAATGAAAGGAAGCCAACAACACACCATTAACCTTCACAAGACACTCCACTGCAGCATACAAGAGGTGGACCCGGGCCACAAAATCCAAACGCTTGCAACATCCCGAAGAGGTAATCATGCTCTACCCTATCAAAAGCCTTCTCCTGATCAAGAGACAGAAACGCAGCTGACTGACCAGTTCCCTGTGCTAGATGAATCAGGTCCCTAACCAGGTGGATGTTATCCTGAATGGACCGGCCAGGGACTGTATAGGACTGGTCAGGGTGAATCAGTTGAGACAGCACAGAGCCCAGGCGATTTGCCATCGCCCGTGCAAAAACATTATACTCTGTACGTAGGAGAGAGACCGGGCGCCAGTTCTTCAACAAGCGGAGTTCCCCCTTCTTGGGCAGCAAGACAACAACTGCCCTACTCCACGAGAGGGGCATCTCCCCTGTCGCCAGGCTCTCCCCCAGAACCAACATGTAGTCACCCCCCAGGATATCCCAGAAAGCTCTAACAAACTCTACCGTCAGCCCATCCAGCCAGGGGGACTTACCCCTCCTGAGCTGATGCAGTGCACGAGTCAACTCCTCCAAAGATAAAGGGCCATCAAGAAGATCGGCCACCTCCCTATCTACAGTCGGTAGACCCTCCCACAGGTCCCGCTGAGCCTCCCCGCTGAATCCACCTGCGGAGAACAGGGACCCGTAAAATGACCTAACCAGGGCACTAATCCTCTCTGGATCAGTGACAGAGGAGCCATCGTCTGCGAGCAGCTCCACAAGCTGCTTGCGGGCTCCCCGCCCCTTCTCCAGAGAAAAAGAAAGGCAAAGCTCGATCCATATCGTGCAGCATCAAGACCCGCGACCTCACGTAAGCGCCTCGGGACCGCTCAAGCGGCAGGTACCTCAAGGCTTCCTTCTTCTCCTGAAATTCTCCCCATTCGCAGGAGTCATCACCCACCTGACCCAGGCGAGACTCTGCGTCCAGTAGCGCCCTCTTAAGCCTCTCGACTGCTGAGTCCCGCCGCCCGGTCGACCCCCACGTGTATTCCTTACAAAAGAGACGGATGTTAGTCTTCCCCTCATCCCACCACTGCCTAAGGAAAGAGAAGCACCTCTGCCTCTCTCTCCACTTCACTCAGAACCGGCTGAATGACTCCCAGAAACACCGATCCTCCAGCAGCCAGTTGTTAAAGTGCCAGTACACAGATCCAGCCCAAGCACGCGCCGGATTAAATTCCACACGCACCAGACAGTGGTCCAGGCATGGCACCAGCCGCATTGAGGCCGCTGAGACACGGGAAACAAACGCTCGGGAAATATACATGCGATCAATGCGGGAACCACCTGCCTCAGGCCTCCGCGAAAAAGCTTTGGAATCAGGGTGGAGGTTCCGCCATGCATCAACCAACTCAAAGGAGTCAATCAACCCTCTCAGCTTCTTCACTATAGCAGGGGCGCACTGACTAGTGGGGTACCCCAAGGCTCAGTACTGGGACCCCAGCTATTTACAATATATATTAATGATCTGGATGAGGGAATTGAAGGCAATATCTCCAAGTTTGCGGATGACACTAAGCTGGGGGGCAGTGTTAGCTAACAGGAGGATGCTAGGAGACTGCAGGGTGACTTGGATAGGCTGGGTGAGTGGGCAAATGTTTGGCAGATGCAGTATAATGTGGATAAATGTGAGGTTATCCATTTTGGTGGCAAAAACAGGAAAGCAGACTATTATCTAAATGGTGGCCGATTGGGAAAGGGGGAGATGCAGCGAGACCTGGGTGTCATGGTACACCAGTCATTGAAGGTAGGCATGCAGGTGCAGCAGGCAGTAAAGAAAGCGAATGGTATGTTAGCTTTCATTGCAAAAGGATTTGAGTATAGGAGCAGAGAGGTTCTACTGCAGTTGTACAGGGTCTTGGTGACACCACACCTGGAGTATTGCGTACAGTTTTGGTCTCCAAATCTGAGGAAGGACATTATTGCCATAGAGGGAGTGCAGAGACGGTTCACCAGACTGATTCCTGGGATGTCAGGACTGTCTTATGAAGAAAGACTGGATAGACTTGATTTATACTCTCTAGAATTTAGAAGATTGAGAGGGGATCTTATAGAAACTTACAAAATTCTTAAGGGGTTGGACAGGCTAGATGCAGGAAGATTGTTCCCGATGTTAGGGAAGTCCAGGACAAGGGGTCACAGCTTAAGGATAAAGGGGAAATCCTTTAAAACCGAGATGAGAAGAACTTTTTTCACGCAGAGAGTGGTGAATCTCTGGAACTCTCTGCCACAGAGGGTAGTTGAGGCCAGTTCATTGGCTATATTTAAGAGGGAGTTAGATGTGGCCCTTGTGGCTAAGGGGATCAGGGGGTATGGAGAGAAGGCAGGTACGGGATACTGAGTTGGATGATCAGCCATGATCATATTGAATGGCGGTGCAGGCTCGAAGGGCCGAATGGCCTACTCCTGCACCTAATTTCTATGTTTCTATGTTTCTAGTACCAGAACGTCTCGCGCTTCAAATGTGCAATTAAAGTCCCCCCCAAGGAAGAAACACTTTCCACTATCACCAGTGCTCAACCTCCTGAAGTAGGCCGGCCTGCATCGTGCCGGAGCTGGGGGCATGCAAGTTAACGAAATGCAACGGCATGCCATCCAGGCTCAAGGCCAGATGGAGCAAACGTCCTGGCACAACTTCTTGCACTTTTAGAAAATTTGGCAGGAAATTCTGAGCCAACAGAAAGGCCACCCCACTCGAATTCGAGCTAAGATGGCTCATGTAGACCCCCCTTCCCACTCCAATCTCCAGCTGGGATCATCACTGACAATGGTATGCGTCTCCTGCAGAAAACACTGCATATTTCCCCTCCCTAAGGACTGATAAAAGCTGAAATCTACGAAAACTCGCTCTACTCCCGTTTAAGTTTAATTTGGCTACTCTGAATGTGCAGGCACACTAGATTGAGAACCTCATACTTTTCCACGTAGACTCCATAACTCTCTCTTAGGCACTGCAAAAATTCGCCAAACTGGCATTTCTCAGTCAGGAAGATTACTATCCTTGTTGCCAAGGATAGCCTTGATAGTTTTAAACAAAGCCGGCAGATCAGCCCACCGTCTCTAGCAGCATCCACCTTTGTTCTGTTGGCACAGGTTATCTTTAGGAATCCTCGCACCTCACAGATAACATTTGCATGAGACTTGTCCTTGGAGCCTGGGCTCTCGGCCAAGTGACGCGCACCTGACCCAACAAGCTCTTCATCGCCCAAGGTCATTGACAGAAATCGAAAGATCAGAGCTCTCTGAAAGTTCGCTAACCCCACCACACACAAACTGGCCCTATCACTACCCCTCCCCCCCCCCCCCCCCCCCCCCCCCCCGGCATGACACCACCCCAGGATCAATACCGGGGAAGGGTCCCGAATCCCGCAGCCCACTGAATGGCTGGGCTCCTGCGCTCTGCCCTCACCCTCTACGTCTGGGCCTGGGGAAGGAAAAGCAAGAGGCACCCCCAGGGTCTGTGGTACATAGGCACCCCCTGAATCTGAAAGAGGATCACCACCCGAAATAACTCCGACCTCCACAGCACCTAAAGCACCCCCGACACTGGCAACACCCAGAGGATCTCCACTTGCTTTTTGACTCTCCACTGTCAACTCAGCCGGCAATGCAGTACACCCCCAGCACCTCCACTGGCACAGCTGTGGAGCACAGACTGGTACACCAATGCCCCCGAACCTCCCCCCCCCCCCCCGCTGCTCGTCCCCCGTCTCAGGGGGCACACTATCAGGGAAGCTTACCCCACTCTCTGGCGTGCCAACACCCTCAGTAGGCCTCTGAAACGAGGGGACCTCCTCCGACCCAGCGGACATACACCTAGGGGAGCTAAACACAACACGTGATGAGATGACTCCCTCGGAGGGCCCCTGAGATGAAGGGACATCCACCCGCCCAGAGGACACCCCCAGCACCTGATCTTGTGATCCCCGCAGGAGATCCCTGAAGTGGAGGCCCAAACTCCAACCCGGAAGACACCAGTTCGTGACCTCCAACCACATCAGTGGTGGAAGGTCTGGAAAAAGACATCCCCCTAACTTTGGACCCACGTCCTTCCTCTTCCTCGCCAGACCCACGTCTCCGTTTTGTCCCACAAGCATGCGGTGGTACGGTGACCTCCATAAAGCAAGGGCCTTCACCTCCACACTACCCCCAGCCACTTTACCACCCGCACGCTTTACCTTCCCAACCCCCGTCAGAGCCACCTCAGCTCCTTGCTGGGCCACGGCAGTTGCTCTCTGGACCTCACTGGAGCTGACAGGCGCCCCTTGGGTGATCTCCGCTCTCGCTATGTGCACACCCGCCTGCTTTTGACTCGCTTGGGTGTGCTTTTTCTTCTTCTTCTTCTTCTTCTGCTGCTGCTTCCAGTCCCCCGACCCCCCCGCCTCCCACTCTCTCCACCCTCCCCCTTTGCCCCACCTTCAGCCACCACCACAGGTTCAGGAAGTAGGGGGTGGGGGCCCTCGTTACCCCGGGTCCCCAAGGCGGAACTTGCAGACCCAGATGGGCTATCTCCGCTGCCCCGGATCACCAAGACAGAGCCGGCAGCCCTAGCCAGGTCACCAATGCCACGCCGCCCCACCGAGACATGATGAACCACCCCTGATGGGCCAGCAGTGCATTCCTGGGCCGCTGCGCTAGAAGTGTGAGCAGTGACCCCATGAATAGGACATTCCCTCCGGAGATGTCCATAACCACCGCACGCATGACACCGTTCCTTTCCCCAACTCCAACGCACAGTTCTAGGGAGAACCCTACACTCCACCTCGAAGCTCCCCTCATCGCCTTCCCCCTCCCCCACCTTCACGAACACCCTCCTCTTGAAACTGAAGTTCCCTTTTTCCTCCGGGTCCCCCCCCCCCCCCCCCCCCCCGGTGTGCATGAGCCTAAAGCACTTAGACCGCACCTCCCCAATCTGAGACAGGTACGGAATGAGTGTCGCATCCAGAATACATGTAGCGCAAGGAGAACCGGTCTCACCCTGGACACCCTTGGGTCCACCTGTATATGGACCCCCCTCACTGAAATCCCCCTCTCCAACGCTGTGGCCACATCCTCCCGTGTCTTCAATATCATCTCTATGTTTCCCCTTTCGAGCTCGGAAGAGACAATAGCCCCCCTCCCAAGAAGGGCATTCATGGCCTTCGTAATTACTCCCCTGGAAATCTGGGGCCCAGTTTAAACCAAGATACCAAAACCATCCCAGTCCAAGTCAACATGAGGCTCATATTCAGATGGCCTTGCTTCTGCCGCTGATGCCACTGCTGCGTAGCGCCTCTCCTTCGGCTGAACCCCTGCCATCGCCATCCGACAGAGGCACACCCCAGCAACTCAACTCCAAATTAATTCCCAGGGACAGTCACAGTCGAAGACAATCTCCAGAAAGCAGTAATCTCCAGCTGAAGCAGGAAAGTATCCACAGCCGAGAACAGCTTTTAGGACGCCCTTACCCGGGCTTGCCGAACGCAAAAGCACCTTCTTCACATTAAGCCAGGCAGCCGCACTGTGCAAAATGACTTCAGGGCAGAGAAACTGTGCCAAAACACGACAAAGACACCGAAAGCTTCATACCCTCGATCTCCAGTCACTCTTGGCAGTCCGCCAATGACAGCCGCTCCCTCGACAATTTAGAGGAGTCTCAGGGATTTTCACACTTGTGGAGGAATTTATAAAGCAAAGGAAAAGTTCAACAGTCCAACGATAAGTAAAACTATGAAGCCCCTCTGCCTCTGTTCCTTCTCCATCGACAAAATCCTTGAAAGGCTGCTTAAAACTTCTCAGCCACTGGAGCTGAGGAACACACAGCCTCTCTCTCTCTCTCCGTCTGTCTCTCTGGACATCTCGGAAAGGCTGCTCATGTTGTGTGGGGCCGGCTCTAGGGGAGGGACCCGGGCCGTAGGTCGTACGAGCAATTCCGCCGGAGCGGGGGTAAGCCTCCACGCACACGCTCCACGCACACGCCTCTCCTCGATACCCACCGTGACAGGGTGAGGACTGGTCACCCTTGCAGCCACAACACCCCCCGCCCCCTGTGGAGCAGCGCCCTGGCTGAAGGTGACCAGATTCCTGGCTTTAAGTATATCTCGATAAAAGCCAGGTATAGCGTGTCGACTGATGCCCACTTCCGGGAGGTTTGTGTCTTCCTGGAGACAGTGACCCTAACCACACGTTGACCACAGAATGGATGGGCCTGCAGTTCACGGCTCTACCACACGATGGGAGTGCTGACCACACGATGGGCGGGCCTGCAGTTCACCGCTCCACCACACGGTGGGAGTGTTGACTATACAATGGACGGGCCTGGTGTTCACCGCTCCACCACACGATGGGAGTGTTGACCACACATTGAAGAGACCTTTTCTATGAGTTCACTGCACATTGTAAGACAAGTAAATTTTATTTGCCACATACATATACAAGATGTACAATGAAATGAAAGTGGCAATGTTTGAAGGATTGTGTAAAAACAACAGAACAGAACAAGTATTTACATTTTTTAAAAAGACACCACAGTATTTACACCCTGGTGAGATCAGAGTTTACAGTCCTGATGGCATGTGGGAACAAACTCTGTCTCAGCCTCTCTGTTTTTGCTGTGTGACAGCAGAGGCGCTTGCCTGACCGTAGCAGTTGGAACAGTCCGTTGCTGGGGTTGTAGAAGTCCTTCATGATCTTGCTGGCTCTGGATCTGCACCTCCTGGTGTATAGGTCCTGCAGGGGTGGGGGGGAAGTGTCGTTCCCGTGGTGTGTTTGGCCAAACGCACTACTCTCTGCAGAGCCTTCCTGTCCTGGGCAAAGCTGTTGCCAAACCAGAAAGAGATGTTTCCAGTCAGGATGCTTTCTATAGCACCAGAGTAGAAGGATTGAAGGATCCTCAGAGAGACTCTGAATTTCCTCAGCTGCCTGAGGTGCTGTCTACGAATTAGATAGAATTGTGCTCTTTATTGCAAAATGCTCTGTGACCTGTTCCATTTCCCCGTAGCGCTCCCATTGCCCAGATGCCAGAGTTGGAGACATGATAGAGAGGGAGATATGGATAGAGAGGGGGAGAGAGAGAGTTAGAGAGGGTGAGAGAGAGAGTTAGAGAGTGTGAGAGAGAGGGAGAGGTTGGGGAGAGGGGAAAGAGAGGTGTGAGAAAGGAGGTAGAGAGAAACATAGAAAATAGAAGGAGGAGGCCATTCGGCACGTCAATAGCGATCATAGAAACATAGAAAATAGGTGCAGGAGTAGGCCATTCGGCCTTTCGAGCCTGCACCGCCATTCAATATGATCATGGCTGATCATCCAACTCAGTATCCTGTTCCTGCCTTCTCTCCACAAGGGCCACATCTAACTCACTCTTAAATATAGCCAATGAACTGGCCTCAACTACCTTCTGCGGCAGAGAATTCCAGAGATTCACCACTCTCTGTGTGAAAAAGGTTTTCCTCATCTCGGTCCTAAAAGATTTCCCCCTTATCCTTAAATTATGACCCCTTGTTCTGGACTTCCCCAACATCGGGAAAAATCTTACTGCATCTAGCCTGTCCAACCCCTTAAGAATTTTGTAAGTTTCTATAAGATCCCCCCTCAAACTTCTAAATTCTAGCGAGTACAAACCGAGTCTATCCAGTCTTTCTTCATATGAAAGTCCTGACATCCCAGGAATCAGTCTGGTGAACCTTCTCTGTACTCCCTCTATGGCAAGAATGTATTTCCTCAGATTAGGAGACCAAAACTGTACGCAATACTCCAGGTGTGGTCTCACCAAGACCCTGTACAACTGCAGTAGAACCTCCCTGCTCCTATACTCAAATCCTTTTGCTATGAAAACCCCATATGGCTAATAATGGCTGATAATACCCAATCAATAACCCATGCCTGCCTTCTCCCCATATCCTTTGATTCCACAAGCTCCTAGAGCTCTATCTAACTCTCTGTTCAATCCATCCAGTGACCTGGCCTCCACTGCTCTCTGTGGCAGGGAATTTCTCCTTCCGTAAATTCACAACTCTCTGGGTGGAAAAGATTTTTCTCACCTCAGTCTTAAATGGCCTCCCCTTTATTGTGGCCCCTGGTTCTGGACTCACCTAACATTGGGAACATTTTCCCTGCATCTAGCTTGTCCTTTTATAATTTTATATGTTTCTATAAGATCCCTCCTCATCCTTCTAAACTCAAGTGAATACAAGCCTACCCTTTTCAATCTTTCCTCATATGACAGTTCAAGTTCAAGTTTATTGTCATGTGTCCCTGATAGGCCAATGAAACTCTTGCTTTGCTTCAGCACACAGAACATAATAAGCATTGACTACAAAACACATGAATAAGTAAACTGATAAAGTGCAAATAACAAATAATGAGTTATTAATGTTCAGAGTTTTGTCCGAGCCAGGTTTAATGGCTGTGGGGATGTAGCTATTCCTGAACCTGGTCGTTGCAGTCTTCAGGCTCCTGTATCTTCTACCTGAAGGTAACAGGGAGATGTGTGTGGCCAGGAAGGTGTGGGTCTTTGATGATACTGTCAGCCTTTTTGAGGCAGCGACTTCGATAAATCCCCTCGATGGAAGGAAGGTCAGAGCCAATGATGGACTGGGCAGTGTTTACTACTTATTGTAGTCTCTTCCTCTCCAGGGCTCTCAAGTTGCCGAACCAAGCCACGATGCAACCAGTCAGCATGCTCTACTGTGCACCTGTAGAAGTGACTTTCCTCCTTGACAAACCGACTCTCCGTAATCTTCTCAGGAAGTAGAGGCGCTGATGTGCCTTCTTGATAATTGCATCAGTGTTCTCAAACCAGGAAAGATCTTCAGAGATGTGCACGCCCAGGAATTTGAAGCTCTTGACCCTTTCAACCATTGATATAGAAGGGACTGTGGGTCCCCATCCTACTCCTTCCAAAGTCCACAATCAGTTCCTTGGTTTTGCTGGTGTTGAGGTTATTGTGCTGGCACCATATGGACAGTTGCTCAATCTCTCTTCTATACTCGGACTCATCCCCATCAGTGATACGCCCCACAATAGTGGTGTCGTCACGTCAGCGAACTTGATGATGGAGTTCGCACTGTGGTTCGCTACGCAGTCATGAGTATAGAGTGAGTACAGCAGGGGGCTGAGCACGCAGCCTTGAGGTGCTCCTGTGCTGATTGTTATCGAGTCTGACACATTTCCACCAATACAAACAGACTGTGGTCTGTGGATGAGGAAGTCGAGGATCCAATTCCAGAGGGATGCACAGAGACCCAGTTCTGCGAGTTTGGTAACCAGTTTGGAGGGGATGATAGTATTAAATGCCGAGCTGTAATCAATGAATAACAGCCTGACATATGAGTTTTTGTTGTCCAAGTGGTCCAGAGCGGAGTGGAGAGCCAGCGAGATCGCATCCACCGTTGATCTGTTATGGCTGTAAGCAAACTGTAGTGGGTCCAGGTTTTTGACGAGGTAGGAGTTGATTTTCTCGATGATCAACATCTCGAAGCACTTCATCGCCACCGGCGTTAGTGCCACTGGTCGGTAGTCATTGAGGCACATCACCTTACTCTTCTTGGGCACCGGTATAATTGACACCCTTTTAAAGCAGGTGGGAACCTCAGATCTCAGTACTGACAGGTTGAAAATGACCGTAAAAACTCCCACCAGTTGGTCCGCACAGGTTTGTTGAACACGACCGGGTATACCATCAGGTGCTTTTCGGGGGTTAACCCCTCTGAAGGATTTCCTGACTTCGGCCTCTGTGACTGAGACTGAGATACCATCACAGAGAATGGGGGCTCGGGAAGGCACATCAGTATTCTCCCTATCAAGGCATGCGTAAAATGCATTGATCTCGTCAGGGAGTGATGTTTCGCCGACATTCGAGCTGCCTCCTGGTTTTGCCTTGTGATTGCATTCAGGCCCCGCCACAACTGCCGAACATCTGTCTCATCCTCCAGGCAGTCCCGCCATCCTAGGAATTAATCTTGTGCACCTACGCCACACTGCCTCAATCACAGGGATGTCCTTCCCCAAACTGTACACAATACTCCAGATGTTGTCCCACCAGATCCCTATACAACTGCAGAAGAACCTCTTTACTCCTATACTGAAATCCTCTTGTTATGAAGATGAACATTTCATTAGCTTTCTTCACTGCCTGCTGTACCTGCACGCCAAATTTCAGTGACCGGTGTACAAGGACGCCGAGGTCTCGCTGCACCTCCCCCTTACCTAACCTAACCCCATTGAGATAATAATCTGCCCCCTTGTTTTTGCCACCAAAGTGGATAACCTCACATTTATCTATATTATACTGCATTTGCCACGCATCTGCCCACTCACTCAAACTGTCCAGGTCACCTTGCAACCTCCTAACATCCTCTTCACAGTTCACACTGCCACCCAGCTTTGTGTCATCCGCAAACTTGCTAGTGTTGCTCCTAATTCCCTCTTTCAAATCATTAATATATATGGTAAACAGTTGCGGCCCCAACACCGAGCCTTGCAGCACTCCACTCGCCACTGCCTGCCTTTCTGAAAAGGACCCGTTCACACCTACTCTTTGCTTCCAGTCTGCCAACCAATTTTCTATCCATGTCAACACCCTACCCCCAATACCATGTGCTCTAATTTTAGTCACCAGTCTCCCGTGCGGGACCTTATCAAATGCTTTCTGAAAGTCTAGATGCACTACATCCACTGGCACCCATTCATCCATTTTACTTGTCACATCCTCTAAAAATTGCAGAAGATTGGTCAGCATGATTTCCCTTTCATAAATCCATGTTGACTTTTACTGCTTTCCAAATGCCCCATTATTACCTCTATGGCATATGGATGAGAAGGGAATGGAGGGTTATGGTAAGAGTGCAGGCAGGTGGGACTAAGGGAAAAAAAAGTTGTGTCGGCACGGACTTGTAGGGCCGAGATGGCCTGTTTCCGTGCTGTAATTGTTATATGTCATATGTTATATGGATTGTGTTTTTCAAGGTTTCACTGTAAGAGGAAACTTCCAAATGGTGAGAGTGTTGAAAGACCTTGGATTATATACTCTCAGTCTGCTGATAGTATTTATTGTTTTTATTGCAAACTTTTTAGTAAGAACACAACCAGTACATTATCAACAAGTGGATTCAACAACTGGTGTAATCTTCATACAGGGTTATGTGAGCATGAAAATTCAAAGAACCATTGGGAAGCCACATGGAGTTTCTGGAAGTTACACCAAAGACTTTGTAGTGGACAGACAATTGACAAAGAGCGTGAAAAAATCGCCAATTAACATGCAAAGCACTGGCAGCAAGTATTCAAAAGGTTAGTAGCAATAGTGCAATTTCTTGCTGAGAGAAATTTAGCATTTAGAGGAACAAAAGAAAATGTTGGTGATGAGAGTGTGCACAATGGAAACTTTTTAGGTCTTGTGAATCCGCTTGAAAAGTTTGACCCTGTTCTTGATACACATTTGCGAAAAATCAAAACCCACGAAATTCATAATCACTACTTAGGAAAAGATACTCAGAATGAACTACTAAACATCATAGCTACAGCTGTTTTGAATCAAATACTGAAACGTGTAAAAGTAGCTAAGTACTACGCCATTATTTTAGACTGCACATCTGATATGAGTCACCAAGAACAAATGTCTCTAAAGATCAGGTATGTGTCTGATGGTAACTTGGCTCCTCCGGGTGTTTATGAACATTTCATAAAGTTTATACGTTGAAAGTAGCACAGGAGAAGATTTATATAAAACATTATTAAACACACTAAAGGAATTAAATTTAGAAGTGCAAGACATTCGAGGCCAAGGCTATGACAACGGTAGCAACATGAAAGGTCACACGTCTGGAGTACAAGCACGACTGTTGAAGGATAATTCAAGAGCATTTTTTGTACCCTGTGCATGTCACAATTATAACCTTTTACTCGGAGATGTAGCCAAGAGTTGTCCAGATGCCATAACATTTTTTGTGATTCTGCAAACGATCTACATATTGTTCTCAGCATCAACAAAAAGGTCGGCAGTTTTTAAAAAACATGTACCCGGGTTATCAGTTAAACCCTTGAGCAATACAAGGTGGGTGTGTCTGATTGATAGTGTTAAAGCTATTCGTTATCAGGTTGGAGAAGTATATGATGTACTTGTGGAAATATCAGAGATAACAGATGAGCCCAAGGTAAAAGCAGAAGCTAAATCTTTAGCAAACCAGCTAAAAGACTACAAATTTTTAGTTTCTTTGATATTTTGGTATGAAGTACTTTTTAAAGTTAAATATGTAAGCAAGCAACTACAAGGTGAAACAAAGGACATTGATGAAGGCATGGAGTCATTTGAAAAACTATTATCATGGCTAAGAATTTATAGAGAGGAAGGTTTTAATGATGTTCTAGTAGGTGCAAATGAATTGGCTGAATCTGTTGAATTACCATTGGAGTTTAGACAATTTCAAGAAAAAAAAACTACGTGGAAGGAAGAGAATGTTTTCATATGAGACAAAATATCAACCTTTAGATGATCCAAAAGAAGCAGTGCTTCAACTAAGTGCTAGACCAAGCTATTCAGTCCATGGACTGTAGATTTGAACAACTTAAAAGCAATGTAAAATTATTTGGATTTCTAAATAACTTTCAAAGTATACAGAAGGTGGAAATAAGGAAACACACAGCAGACCTTGAAGCAGCTTTAACAGACACCACAATAAAACAGAGCACTGATGAAGAGGTAGTTACTGAAAAAACTAAAGACGTTGATGGCTATCTATTGGCTGAAGAACTTGAAGCTCTGAAAACGTTTCTTCCCTCCAGTATCATTAAGCCTCATGCTCTGTTTGAATACCTGGGAGTAAACAAACGATTTACAGCATTTCCTAATGTTTTTATTGCTTTGAGGATTTATTTAACAATGCCTGTAACAGTCGCATCAGGTGAAATAAGTTTTTCAAAACTAAAACTGATTAAAACATATTCAACAATTTCACAAGAGAGACTAAACAATTTGGCAATGATATCTATAGAAAATGACATTGCTAAAACCATTGACCTTGAAAATATTTTGAGAGACTTTGCAAATAAAAAAGCCAGACAAGTATTTTTCTAAAAGACCTGTGTATAAGCAGTATGTCTGTAATTGCCTTACTTTGTATTAAAAAAAATAAAAATTTCATATAGTTTTTCAAAATTTTAGTATATCAAGCATTTAATGGGTTTTTTGGTTAAAGACGAGCATACTACACGAACTACACGACTTCAGGCAGACCAGAGGAGGCAGTCATACCGCCATCCATATCAACGGGACTGAGGTGGAGCGCTTCTCCAGCTATAAATTCCTCGGAGTGCATATCTCGGAGGACTTGTCCTGGTCCCTCAACACCTCCAAGCTGATCAAAAAGGCACAGCAGCGCCTTTACTTCCTTAGGAGGCTCAAGAAAGCCCACCTGTCCCCCCAGATCCTGACCAACTTTTACCGCTGTACCATAGAGAGTATCCTGACCACCTGCTTCACGGTATGGTACAGCAGCTGCACTGCTGCGGACAGGAAAGCACTAAACGGGTGGTGGCGCCCCATCATCGCAATTCCTATGCCCTCCACCGAAAACGGTGAATCTGGGATCATCAAAGACCCCTCACACCCCAACCATGGACTGTTTGCCCTCCTCCCCATCAGGGAGGCGGTACAGGAGCCTCAGGTCACGTACCAGCAGGATGAGGAAAAGCTTCTATAACAACACACATCACACTGCACTCGGAGTCCCGACGATAATTTCCTGATTATTCTGTATCCACTTGTCTTTTTCTCTTTACGTTTACTACGGTCTGAACGCAAAACTGCCACCTTGTATTTGTGCGATGACATTAAAGTTGAATTGAATTGAATGAATTGAATATAAACATACATGTAGAGTAGGGCCCCCGCCATCAGTTTTTTCTAATTGGGCCCCGCAATTCCTAGCCTGAATCTATTGAACATTGGAAAATGATCACCAATGCATCCACTATTTCTAGAGCCACCTCCCTGAGGACCCTGGGCTGCAGACTATAAGGCCTGGGGATTTATCATCCTTCAGTCCCATTAGCCTACCCTATACTATTTCTCGCCGAATGAAAATTTATTTCAGTTCCTCCAACCCGTAGATCCTCTGTCCTCCAGTACATCTGGGAGATTGTTTGTGTCTTCCTTAGTGAAGACATATCTGAAGTACCTGTTCAACTCTTCTAGCATTTCCTTGTTGCGCATAATAACTGGATGGATTTAAGCAAGAGATAGATAGAGCTCTAGGGGCTGGTGGAATCATGGGATATTAGGGAGAAGGCAGGCACAGGTTATTCATTGGGTACGATCAGCCATAATCACAATGAATGGCGGTGCTAGCTCGAAGAGCCGAATGGCCTCCCCCTGCACCTATTTTCTATGTTTCCATGTAATAATTTCACACGTGTCTGCCTTCAAGGGACCCATATTTGACTTTGCTATTCTCTTTCCTTAACATATCTAAAGAAGCTTTTACTGTCCTTCTTTATATTCCTGGCCAGCTGCCCTTCATACTTCATCTTTTCAGCCTGTATAGCCCGCTTTGTTTCCTTCTGTTGTCCTATGAAAGTTTCCCAATCATCTGGTTTCCGACTACTCTTTGCTGTGTTATACATCTTTTCTTTTAGTTTTATTCTATCCCTAACTTCTCTTGTCAGCCATGATTGCCTCCTACTCCCCTTAGAATCTTTCTTCCTGTTTGGAATGAAATGATCCTGAGTCTTCCGGATTATGCCCAGAAATTCCTGCCATTGCTGTTCCACCGTCATTTCTGCTAGGATCCCTTTCCAGTCTATCTTGATCAGAGGGAGAGAAAGAGGGGAGAAAGAGGGAGAGGTGGAGAGAAGGGAGGAGAGGGGTGGTGAGTGGAAGAGGAAAGGGTTGAGAGAGGAGGAGAGAGATGGTAAGGAGAGAGAACAAGAGTTGGAGTCAAGATGGAGAGGGTGATAGGGATAGAGAGAGGGAGAGTGGAGAGAGGGTGAGAGAGAAAGGGGAGAAGGATGGATAGGTGGGGAGAGAAAGGGATGGTGATGGGAAAGGAGAGGGGAGAGTGAAAAGGGGAAAGAGGGAGAGGGGGCAGAGAGGAGGTAGAGAGAGCGAGGCAGGAGGGAGAGGTTAAAAGAGAGGGAAGAGACAGCTGAGAGAGAGGGGGAGAGAGGTGGAGAGGGAGACAAGGAAGGGGAAGAGAGAGAGAGGGCAGAGAGATGGGAGAGAGGGAGAAGGGGAGGGGTGAGAGACGGGGAGTGGGGAGAGTGAGGAAAGGTGTAGAGAGAGGGGTGGGGGGAAGAGGGGGAGACAGAGGGGGTTACAGGGATGGAGCGAGAGAGTGAGAGAGAGGGGGGAGACAAAGTGCTGGAGTAACTCAGCAGGTCAGGCAGCATCTGTGGAGAACGTGGACAGGTACAAAGTGTTGGAGTCATTTTTTAGTGAGGGGAGAGAGGGAGGGGAGAGAGAATCTACAGATGCGCTGTCGAAAGCATTTTATCGGGATGCATGGCGGTTTGGGAACAGCTCCGTCCAAGACCCGCAAGAAATCCCAGAGTTGTGGATGCAGCCCTGGATCATCATGCACACTAAAGGGCCTGTCCCACTTGGGTGTCATTTGTGCTTCACGCAGCTGGTGCGCGTGAATTTTGAGAATCCTCTACCGAGCGTCACTGCCTACACCACCACGTCTCACCACACGCCAATGCACATCATACACACACGTTACGAGCGTGTCACGACATGCACATCGTGATGCGTAAATGATGTGGTGTAAATGACTCGCAAATAACGCCAAGTGGGACAGGCACTTAACCAACCTCCCTTCCATCCATCGCCTCCATCTACACCTCACACTGCCTCAGCAAAGCCAGCAGCATAATCGCCAACCAGTCTCGCCCCCGGACACTCTCTCTTCTCACCTCTCCCATCGGCAACAGGTACACAAATGTGAAAACGAACGCATACGTCCAGATTCAGGGCTGTTATTAGGCCTTTTCCAGCTTCTTCCCGGCTGTTATCAGGAAACAGAACTGTCCTCTCACCAACTAGAGAGCGGTCCTGACCTCCCGTCCACCTCATTGGAGACCCTCGGACTATATTTAATCAGACTTTATCTTGCACTAAATGTTATTCCCTTTATCCTGTACCTGTACAGTGGGGACGGCTCGATTGTAATCATGTAGTCTTTCCGCTGACTGGCTAGCACGCAGCAAAAGCTGGTAAATCCGCATTTGGAATATTTTAAGCAATTTTGGGCTCTGGAGATGGCCCACAGGAATAATCCCAGGAATGAGTAGGTTAACCTATGATGAGCGATTGTCGGCACTGCGCCTGTACTCGCTGGAGTTAAGAAGAATGAGGGGGGGACCTCAATGAAACTTACCAAATAGTGAAAGGCATGGATAGAGTGGATGTGGAGAATGTTTCCACTGCTGGGAGAGTCTCGGACTAGAGGCCAAATGCCCCAGAATTACACGTTCCTTTAGGAAGGAAATGCGGAGGAACCTCTTTAGCCAGAGGGCGGTGAATCTGTGGAATTCATTGCCACAGACGGAGGCCACAAGTCAGTGGATAGTTTTCAGGCAGACACAGATAGATTCTTGATTAGTGCGGGTGTCAGGGATTATGGAGAGAAGGCAGGAAAATGGGCTTAGGAGGGAGAGATAAATCAGCCATGATTGAATGGCGGAGTAGACTTGATGGGCCGAATGGCCTAATTCTGCTCCAAGAACGTATGATCTGATGGCCTTCGTTGTCCCGTGGTATGCGTGACAATAAACTAAACTGAACCGAGTTTAGTTGTGTTACATCTTGTTCTGTGATATCTCAGGAAACAGAAAACTGCAGACATTTCCTTCCCAATTTCACTTCCTGGCACGGTTTGAATTATGCAAGAAAAATCTGACACAGATTCCTCTAAACACGAACGACCCATTGCGCAAAAATTTTGCGAGTGTGACAATAAACAATAGGTGCAGGAAGGAGGCCATTCGGCCCTTTGAGCCAGCACCGCCATTCAATCTGATTATGGTTGATCATCCACAATCAGTACCCCGTTCTTGCCTTCTACCCATATCCCCTGACTCCGCAATTTTTAAGAGCCTTATCCAGTTCTCTCTTGAATGTATCCAGAGAACTGGCCTCCACCGCCCACTGAGGTAGAGAATCCCAGATTCACAATTCCCTGTGTGAAAATGTGTGTCCTCATCTCTGTTCTAAATGGCTTACCCCTTATTCTTAAAATGTGGCCCCTGGTTCTGGACTTTCCCAACATCAGGAATATGTTTCCTGCCTCTAGCATTTCCAAACCCTGAATAGTGGTATATGTTTCAATAAGATTCCCTCTCATCCTTCTAAATTCCAGAGTATACAAGCCCAGCCGCTCCATTCTTTCAGCAAGTCAAGTCGTCAAGTCAAGTCAAGTCAAGTTTATTTGTCACATACACATACGAGATGTGCAGTGAAATGAAAGTGGCAATGCTCGCGGACTTTTGTGCAAAAGACAAACAACCAAACAAATTATAAGCACAATCATAACACACATATTCTTTTACATAATAAATAATGGAAGGAAAAACGTTCAGTAGAGCTAGTCCCTGGTGAGATAGGTGTTTACAGTCCGAATGGCCTCTGGGAAGAAACTCCTTCTCAACCTCTCCATTCTCACCACATGGCAACGGAGGCGTTTGCCTGACCGTAGCAGCTGGAACAGTCCGTTGCAGGGGTGGAAGGGGTCTCCCATGATTTTATTTGCTCTCGAGTTGCACCTCCTGTTGTATAGTTCCTGCAGGGGGGCGAGTGAAGTTCCCATAGTGCGTTCGGCTGAACGCACTACTCTCTGCAGAGCCTTCTTGTTCTTGGCAGAGCAATTCCCAAACCAGATGGTAATATTTCCGGACAAGATGCTTTCCACCGCCGCTGCGTAGAAGCACTGGAGGATCCTCGGAGACACTCTGAATTTCCTCAATTGCCTGAGGTGGTAAAGGCGCAGCCTTGCCTTACTCACGAGTGCTGAGGCGTGTGATGCCCATGTCATATCTTCAGAGATGTGGACTCCCAGATATTTAAAACAGTTCACCCTATCCACAGGATCCCCATTTATCCTCAATGGAGTGTACGTCCTCGGATGATGTGCCCTCCTAAAGTCCATGATCAGCTCCTTCGTTTTTTTGATGTTCAAGAGGAGGCTGTTATCCTGGCAGCAGAGTGCCAGATCAGCCACCTCCTCCCGGTAGGCCTTCTCGTCGTTGTCTGAGATCAGGCCCACCACCGCAGTGTCATCAGCCAACTTAATTATTGAAACATAGAAACATAGAAATTAGGTGCAGGAGTAGGCCATTCGGCCCTTCGAGACTGCACCGCCATTCAATATGATCATGGCTGATCATCCAACTCAGTATCCCGTACCTGCCTTCTCTCCATACCCTCTGATCCCCTTAGCCACAAGGGCCACATCCACCTCCCTCTTAAATATAGCCAATGAACTGGCCTCAACTACCCTCCGTGGCAGAGAGTTCCAGAGATTCACCACTTTCTGTGTGAAAAAAGTTCTTCTCATCTCCGTTTTAAAGGATTTCCCTTATCCTTAAGCTGTGACCCCTTGTCCTGGACTTCCCCAACATCGGGAGCAATCTTCCTTCATCTAGCCTGTCCAACCCCTTAAGAATTTTGTAAGTTTCTATAAGATCCCCTCTCAATCTCCTAAATTCTAGAGAGTATAAACCAAGTCTATCCAGTCTTTCTTCATAAGACAGTCCTGACATCCCAGGAATCAGTCTGGTGAACCTTCTCTGCACTCCCTCTATGGCAATAATGTCCTTCCTCAGATTTGGAGACCAAAACTGTACGCAATACTCCAGGTGTGATCTCACCAAGACCCTGTACAACTGCAGTAGAACCTCCCTGCTCCTACACTCAAATCCTTTTGCTATGAAAGCTAACATACCATTCGCTTTCTTCACTGCCCGCTGCACCTGCATGCCTACCTTCAATGACTGGTGTACCATGACACCCAGGTCTCGCTGCATCTCCCCTTTTCCTAGTCGGCCACCATTGAGATAATAGTCTGCTTTCCCGTTTTTGCCACCAAAATGGATAATCTCACTTTTATCCACATTATACTGCATCTGCCAAACATTTGCCCACTCACCCAGCCTATCCAAGTCACCTTGCAGTCTCCTAGCATCCTCCTTACAGCTAACACTGCCTCCCAGCTTAGTGTCATCCGCAAACTTGGAGATATTGCCTTCAATTCCCTCATCCAGATCATTAATATATATTGTAAATAGCTGGGGTCCCAGCACTGAGCCTTGCGGTACCCCACTAGTCACTGCCTGCCATTGTGAAAAGGACCCGTTGACTCCTACTCTTGAGTTGGAGCTGAACCTAGCCACGCAGTCATGTGCGTACAGGGAGTACAATAGGGGGCTGAGGACGCAACCCTGGGGCGTATTACATATTACAGTCCCGACATCCCGGGAATTAATTTGGTGAACTCTGCATTCCCTCAAAGTAAGAATGTCCTTCCTCAAATTTGGAGTTCAAAACTGCACACGTTACTCACTGGCCTCTGTACATCTGCAGTAGGGCTGGGAAGGGGAGGTGAAGGAGGGAGAAAGCAAGGACTACCTGAAATTGGAGAATTCTATATTCAAACCGCTGGGTGTAAAATGAAAGCGAAATATGAGGTGCTGCTCCTCCAATTTGTGGTAGGACTCATTCTGGCCATTGAGGAGGCCCAGGACAAAAAGGTCGGATTGGGAATGGGAGGGGTAGTTGAAGTGCTGAGCGACCGGGACATCAGGCTGGTTATTGCGAACTGAGCCGAGGGTCAGTTGCGCTGTTAAGAGAGAAGTAGCCGCAGACAGCGAGAAAACGTGGATATGTATCTGGACCATATGGATGAAATGAAATTTAGAAGGAGGGCCACCTGACATCCCTAAATGACCAATGAGGAAGATGGTGAAGAAACTTTTAAGTACAATGTAAATTACTTAAAATATGGGTTTTCATGGACAGGAGATGATGTGGTGTTAAGACACCAAACATGGTGAATAAGTTGCTTTATTCAGTGAGAGCATAGGTTTTGAAATACAGTTTGGTCCTCTAACATAGTAATGTCATTGCTGCTGTAGCTGAGCGAGGGTGTGGTCCCGAGCTCAGCTACCTGTCGACTGTGGTGATCTCAAGGTGAGATATGCTTATGTAGCAGGACACTCCCCTTAACCCCAATGTTTTTTTTTTAATTTTATTTCAAAATAGACTTTATTCATTGATAAATATATAAAATTCCTGAACCATTCAAACAAACAAATTCATCCGACATTTTCGGAGACTATACAAGTTTTTTCAGTACAATTTTTTTACATTTTTCAAATTTCCCCAAACAGTCCCCCACCCGTGCCACTCTGTGGCCCCTGTCCAAGTAATAAATATATACAGTGTTTACAGTGCGAAAATTCCATTTGATATTTTCTCTTCCACAAATGATGTCCCCCACCCGTGCCACTCATGTGGCCCCCTGGCGTGGGATACCTTCCCTTAATTTAATTTGAGGGGCGTCTCCACACCATACCACCTTAACCCCAATGTCACGTGACAGCTTTGTAACTACTGAGGGTTCGACCGCAAGTGGTCTGATTATCAGCTGATGCCACAGGACAACCCCCCCTCCCCAGAACCGGAGTGAGGAATAGAACCCGCTAACCTTCCACAAGAAGGTGTGCAAGCATGGTGGAGGGTGGCTCCTGCTGTGGGTCGGAGGCACCCCGGCTGTGGGTCGGGACGGTAGGGCCCGCGATCGCAGACGATGCTCCGGCTGTGGGCCATCCCAGCCGCATGCTGAGTGGTGAGTGGAGACCAATGCAAAAGACGCAGTAACATCTCCTCGACACAGTCGCATCTCCTCGACCAGCTAGGGGATCGTGTCTGAGAAATACGGCCCCCAGCAACGGCTGGGAGACGTCGGTAAAAATGTAAACATAGAAAAATACAACAAAGAAATAAGAATGAATTAATTGCTAAACCCGGCGTGGTGATACAGTGTAAAACATTGAAAAGAAACAAAACAAACTACAGTGACTGTGGTAGGAAGGTTAAAGTGCAAATTGTCCAGTGTCCATAGTATTGGAAAAATGGAGGTTGCAGTGACGCCATCTGACCTGAAGTTGACCTGTTGCCGGCGGTCAGGCTGCTGAACCGTCCTCTCACCAACTTGAGAGCGGTCCTGACCTCCCATCCACCTCATTGGAGACGCTCGGACTATCTTCAATCGGACTTTATCTTGCACTAAACATTATCCCCTTTATCCTGTATCTGTACACTGTGGACGGCTCGATTGTAATCATGTATAATCTTTCCGCTGACTGGATAGCACGCGACAAAAGCTGGTAATGCCCCTGTCCCACTTAGGAAACCTGAACGGAAACCTCTGGAGACTTTGCACCCCACCCAAGGTTTCCGTGCGGTTCCCGGAGGTTGCCGGAGGTTGCAGGTAGCGGAAGCAGGTAGGGAGACTGACAAAAAACCACCGGGAACTGCACAGAAACCTTGGGTGGGGCGCAAGGTCTCCAGAGGTTTCCGTTCAGGTTTCCTAAGTGGGACAAGGGCAGAAATCCCTGTAGAAAGTTTCCAGAGAACCGGCCTCCACCGCCCTCCGTGGCAGAGAATTCCACAGACTCACAACTCTCTGTGAGAAAAAGTGTTTCCTTGTCTCCGTTCTAAATGGCTTACCCCATATTCTTAAACTGTGGCCCCTGGTACTGGACTCCCCCAAATGGAAACTCACAGTCCCAGCTAGCGTCGGGACTGTGAGTTCAGCAGGGTAATGGTGTTTTGGAAAAAGCTGTTCCTCAGCCTGCTTGTGCGTGTGGTCTCACTGGGGCCCTGTACAACTGCAGAAGGACCTCTTTGCTCCTACACTCAACTCCTCGTGTTATGAAGGCCAACTTGCCATTCGCTTTTTTCACTGCCTGCTGTACCTGCATGCTTACTTTCATTGACTGATGAACAAGGACCCCCAGATCCCATTGTACTACCCATTTTCCTAATTTGACACCATTTAGATAATAGTCTACTAATGTGGATAACCTCACATTTATCCACATTAAACTGCATCTGCATATGAAGGCCAACATTTCATTAGCTTTCTTCACTGCCTGCTATACCTGCACGCCAAATTTCAGTGACCGGTGTACAAGGACGCCCAGGTCTCGCTGCACCTCCCCCTTACCTAACCTAACCCCATTGAGATAATAAACTGCCCCCTTGTTTTTGCCACCAAAGTGGATAACCTCACATTTATCTATATAGCAAGCTGAGGAACAGCTTTTTCCAAAACACCATTACCCTGCTGAACTCACAGTCCCGACGCTAGCTGGGACTGTGAGTTTCAATTTGGGGGAGTCCAGAACCAGGGGCCACAGTTTAAGAATATGGGGTAAGCCATTTAGAACGGAGACAAGGAAACACTTTTTCTCACAGAGAGTTGTGAGTCTGTGGAATTCTCTGCCATGGAGGGCGGTGGAGGCCGGTTCTCTGGAAACTTTCTAGAAGGAGTTCTGCCCTTGTCCCACTTAGGAAACCTGAACAGAAACCTCTGGAGACTTTGCGCCCCACCCAAGGTTTCCGTGCGATTCCCGGTGGTTTTTTGTCAGTCTCCCTACCTGCTTCCACTACATGGAACCTCCGGCAACCACCTGCAACCTCTGGGAACCGCACGGAAACCTTGGTGGGGCGCAAAGTCTCCAGAGGTTTCCGTTGAGGTTTCCTAAGTGGGACAGGGGCATTACCAGATTTTGTCGCGTGCTATCCAGTCAGCGGAAAGATTATACATGATTACAATCGAGCCGTCCACAGTGTACAGATACAGGATAAAGGGGATAATGTTTAGTGCAAGATAAAGTCCGATTGAAGATAGTCCGAGCGTCTCCAATGAGGTGGATGGGAGGTCAGGACCGCTCTCAAGTTGGTGAGAGGACGGTTCAGCAGCCTGACCGCCGGCAACAGGTCAACTTCAGGTCAGATGGCGTCACTGCAACCTCCAGTTTTCCAATACTATGGACACTGGACAATTTGCACTTTAACCTTCCTACCACAGTCACTGTAGTTTGTTTTGTTTCTTTTCAATGTTTTACACTGTATCACCACGCCGGGTTTAGCAATTAATTTATTCTTATTACTTTGTTGTATTTTTCTATGTTTACAATTTTACCGACGTCTCCCAGCCGTTGCTGGGGGCCGTATTTCTCAGATACGATCCCCTAGCTGGTCGAGGAGATGCGACTGTGTCGAGGAGATGTTACTGCGTCTTTTGCATTGGTCTCCACTCACCACTCAGCATGCGGCTGGGATGGCCCACAGCCGGAGCATCGTCTGCGATCGCGGGCCCCACCGTCCCGACCCACAGCCGGGGTGCCTCCGACCCACAGCAGGAACCGCCCTCCACCATGCTTGCACACCTTCTTGTGGAAGGTTAGCGCGTTCTATTCCTTACTCCGGTTCTGGGGAGGGGGGTTTGTCCTGTGGCATCAGCTGATAGTCAGACCACTTACGGTTGAACCCTCAGTAGTTACAAAGCTGTCACGTGACATTGGGGTTAAGGGGAGTGTCCTGCTACATAAGCATATCTCACCTTGAGATCACCACAGTCGACAGGTAGCTGAGCTCGGGACCACACCCTCGCTCAGCTACAGCAGCAATGACATTACTATGTTAGAGGACCAAACTGTATTTCAAAACCTATGATCTCACTGAATAAAGCAACTTATTCACCATGTTTGGTGTCGTAACACCACATCATCTTCATCGCCTGTCCATGAAAACCCATATTTCAAGTAATTTACATTGTACTTAAAAGTTTCTTCACCATCTTCCTCATTGGTCATTTAGGGATGTCAGGTGGCCCACTCTTCTAAATTTCATTTCATCCATATGGTCACGTTAGTACAAAGTTAATTTACAGAAAACTCTGCTTTAAGTGTCGAATAGGTCAGGAGGACACATTATTGGCAACAATGCTGAATACAAGATTCAACTGTCAGCTCCTTATGCCAGTTTATCCACTAAACAAAAATCAGATTAATTTCTGGTTTCTGGAGGAAGAGACAGATTGCATTTTGCAATGATCTTTGGCAAAGATTCTCCTTGAGCATCACCCCTACACTGAGAGAATCAATCTTCAAGTGCAGAGCATATTGTACATACCCATTCATAGATAGGATACAGAGTTATACATCTAGTTCAGGATTCCCATCCATACATAGCCACGTTTTCTCGCTGTCTGCGGCTACTTCTCTCTTAAGAGCGCAACTGACCCTCGGCTCAGTTTGCAATAACCAGCCTGATGTCCCGGTCGCTCAGCACTACAACTCCCCCTCCCATTCCCAATCCGACCTTTTTGCCCTGGGCCTCCTCAATGGCCAGAGTGAGTCCCACCGCAAATTGGAGGAGCAGCACCTCATATTTCGATTTCATTTACACCCCAGCGGTATGAACATAGAATTCTCCAATTTCAGGTAGTCCTTGCTTTCTCCCTCCTTCACCTCCCCTTCCCAGCCCTACTGCAGATGAACAGAGACCAGTGAGTATTGTGCGCAGTTTTGATCTCCAAATTTGAGGAAGGACATTCTTACTATTGAGGGAATACAGAGTTCACCAAGTTAATTCCCGGGATGTCGGAACTGTAATATGTTGAAAGAATGGAGCGGCTGGGCTTGTATACTCTGGAATTTAGAAGGATGAGAGGGCATCTTATTGAAACATATAACACTATTCAGGGTTTGGTAATGCTAGAGGCAGGAAACATATTCCTGATGTTGGGAAAGTCCAGAACCAGGGGCCACCTTTTAAGAATAAGGGGTAAGCCATTTAGAACAGAGATGAGGAAACACTTTTTCACACAGGGAATTGTGAATCTGGGATTCTCTACCTCAGTGGGTGGTGGACGCCAGTTCTCTGGATACTTTCAAGAGAGAGCTGGATAAGGCTCTTAAAAATTGCGGAGTCAGGGGATATGGGTAGAAGGCAAGAACGGGGTACTGATTGTGGATGATCAGCCATGATCAGATTGAATGGCGGTGCTGGCTCAAAGGGCCGAATGGCCTACTCCTGCACCTATTGTCTATTGTCACACTCGCGACATTTTTGCGTGATGGGTCGTTCGTGTTTAGAGGAATCTGTGTCAGGATTTTCTTGCATAATTCAAACCGTGCCAGGAAGTGAAATTGGGAAGGAAATGTCTGCAGTTTTCTGTTTCCTGAGATATCACAGAACAAGATGTAACACAACTAAACTCGGTTCAGTTTAGTTTATTGTCACGCATACCACGGGACAACGAAGGCCATCAGATCATACGTTCTTGGAGCAGAATTAGGCCATTCGGCCCATCAAGTCTACTCCGCCATTCAATCATGGCTGATCTATCTCTCCCTCCTAAGCCCATTCTACTGCCTTCTCTCCATAAAACCTGACACCCGCACTAATCAAGAATCTATCTGTGTCTGCCTGAAAACTATCCACTGACTTGTGGCCTCCGTCTGTGGCAATGAATTCCACAGATTCATCGCCCTCTGGCTAAAGAGGTTCCTCCGCATTTCCTTCCTAAAGGAACGTCTAATTCTGGGGCATTTGGCCTCTGGTCCGAGACTCTCCCACCAGTGGAAACATTCCCTCCACATCCACTCTATCCATGTCTTTCACTAGTTGGTAAGTATCAATGAGGTCCCCCCCCCCTCATTCTTCTTAACTCCAGCGAGTACAGGCGCAGTGCCGACAATCGCTCATCATAGGTTAACCTACTCATTCCTGGGATTATTCCTGTGGGCCATCTCCAGAGCCGGCACATCCTTCCTCAGATATAGGGCCCAAAATTGCTTAAAATATTCCAAATGCGTATTTACCAGCTTTTGCTGCATGCTATCCAGTCAGCGGAAAGACTACATGATTACAATCTAGCCGTCCCCACTGTACAGGTACAGGATAAAGGGAATAACATTTAGTGCAAGATAAAGTCTGATTAAATATAGTCCGAGGGTCTCCAATGAGGTGGACAGGAGGTCAGGACCGATCTCTAGTTGGTGAGAGGACGGTTCAGTTTCCTGATAACAGCCGGGAAGAAGCTGGAAAAAGCCTAATAACAGCCCTGAATCTCGACGTATGCGTTCGTCTTCACATTTCTGTACCTGCTGCCGATGGGAGAGGTGAGAAGAGAGAGTGTCCGGGGGCGAGACTGGTTGGCGATTATGCTGCTGGCTTTGCTGAGGCAGTGTGAGGTGTAGATGGAGGCGATGGATGGAAGGGAGGTTGGTTAAGTGCCTGTCCCACTTGGCGTTATTTGCGTGTCATTTACGCCACATCATTTACGCATCACGATGTGCATGTCGTGACACGCTCGTAACGTGCGCATGATGTGCATTGGCGTGTGGTGAGACGTGGTGGTGTAGGCAGTGACGCTCGGTAGAGGATTCTCAAAATTCACGCGCACCAGCTGCGTGAAGCACAAATGACACCCAAGTGGGACAGGCCCTT